>NC_062966.1:7514466-7532403 GCF_023119035.1 Salvia hispanica
GCCATAAACCAAAACTATTTCTCCCAGTGAATTTATCGACCTTCACGTTCGGAAGCGGTTAGCATCTCGATTTACCCGGACAAAACCCTGCGAGCCCGAAATTCAAAACCACTGGATTCGAAAGCAGGCTCTAGATACCGAGTTTGTTATGACAAATAGGGCAATTGTGAATCGAGAAACAAAAGAACGTAAATAGACACAAAATTTATGTGGTTCACCAACGTTGTGTTGGCTCGTCCACGGGCAAAACCGGAGAACAAATTGTATTATGGATTGCACATTTTCGGATACAGATTATGTGCTCTACTCCCATATATATAGGCACACATAAGACAGACTGGGCCTAGGAAACATAATCCTATCCCAATTAGGAAACCTAATCCTATACAAATTCAAGGCATACTAACAGCTATCAAACCTTCTCCACACTTCCGAGGCCCCTTCTCCGTGAATAAACAAGTGGGCCAGAGTTTCGGTGTTTGGGGCGACCACACAGCAGCGGCACTTCGAAGCTAATGATATTTTCCTCCATTGGAGCTTAGCGTCAACCGGGACTCGGTTTGAGAGAAGCCTCCAAACGAAGATGGACATGGAGATTGTAATTCCTTTATGCCATAAGTCCTTTAGCCCCTGAATCTCGGGTCTTTGAGAGCGTTGAAGCTTCTAGGCCGAAGAGAGGGTAAAATTGCCAAGATGTGAGAGAGTCCATCTTGGTGAGTCCTTGGTTCCCGAGAGGATGAGTGTGTCCAGAATTTGCTCGATAGTTCACTGGGGATACCTGCTTGGTGATGGAGAATCTGAAGCTTGTGGGGGCACCATTTGCCGTTAGTCCAGAGCTCCGCAACACGAGTTAGGAGAGTCCTCGAGCCAAATTTCGTCCCACAAGAGGCATGATCCGTCTCCAATGACCCAGCAGATGTGCAGGTGGGCTTGGGGCCAAGCTCGGTACAACCTTCTCCATGTGGGGCTGCAGTTACTCGGTGGATGAGAGGGAGAGGGGTGACACTTTTGAGCAGTATTTCCGAAGCATATAGTCTGCCCAGAGGGAGTTTTTTTCCCAGAGTCTCCACCAGAGTTTTGCGTTGAAGGCTCGGAGAACCTCCTTGAATCTGCGGATTCCAAGGCCTCATTCCTCGAAGGGAAGGAAGATTTGTTCCCAATAGGTCTTCTTATGATCAGTTGATGAACCCCAGAAGAACATAGCAAGCTGCTTCTCAAGTTGTTTGATGATACCCGCCGTGGGTTCAAGCTCTTGATGAGAGTAAGGCGGCCCCCGAAAGAGAGGTGGCGGTGGGCCCATCCTGTGATTCTTTTAGCAATCATTTTCACGGAGGAAAAGGAACATATTATTTCGTTTGATACCCCGGTAAATTGGAACTCCAAGATAGAGGAAGGGGAAAGACCCCCGAGCGAAGCCCCCGATGCCTTAGATCCTTGGGGCCCATTCGGAGAATCCTGGCGCGATTAAGAAGTTGCTTTTATGGAGATTAATTAGCTGCCCCGAGGCGGCCATGTAGTCATCAAGGAAATTCTTTAGTTTATGAAGGGAGGCGTCCGCTGCTTGAGTGAAGATAAGAATGTCGTCCGCATAGGCAAGATGGCTCACCTCCGGACTGGATCGTGAGGATTTGAACGTCATAGTCTTGTCTCCGAGAATTAGATTGTCAAGAGCTCTGGAGAGGTAGTCAGCTGCAATTATAAAGAGGGCCGGCGAGATTGGGTCTCCTTGTCTGAGTCCCCTTGAGGATTTAAAGAATCCTGCTGGGGAGCCATTGACCATGATCGAGAACCAGCATGATCCAATGCAACGACTAATCATGCTAGTCCAAGCTCTCGGGAACCCCATCTGATCGATAATCTTTAGGAGGAATGGCCATTGCACCATGTCCTATGCCTTTGCCATGTCTAATTTGAGGGCGTGGTTTGGTGTTGGGCTGCATCGATGCAGTTCGTGGAACATTTCTTGTGCCAAAAGGATGTTGTCACTCAACAACCTTCCTTTAATAAAGCCGATTTGATTCGGGGCAATAACCAGAGGAAGGAGAGGGATCAATCTTACTGTGAGGATCTTGGTGATGATCTTGTTCGTGATGTTACATAAGTTGATCGGTAAAGCTTCTTGGGAGGTAAGCACCATTGAAGAAAAGTGCCACAGCTTCAATCACATCTCGTCCTACGATTTTCCAGCATTTTTGGAAGAAGGTTGCTGAAAAACCGTCCGGTCCCGGGGTGCTATCGCCCGAGATACTAAAGACCGCCTCCTTAACTTCTGCCATGTCCGGTGGAGCTATAAGAGCATTCTGGTCGACGTCGTTGGGAAGCCTCTTTATGAGGTCCCAGTTTGATTCCCTTAGAATAGTGTCTGGGGGGGGCGAGGAGCTCTTGAAAGAAAGAGACGGCTGAAGCTCGGATTTCCTCCCCCTCCGTAATGAGTCTGTCGCCGCTGTGTATTGCATGGATTCTGCCCTTCACTCTTTTTTGCCTCACCCAACTCTGGTAAAATTTTGTGTTTCTGTCACCCTCTACGACCCAACGGACCGCTGCTTTTTGCTTCCAGAAGTCCTCCTCCATTTTGAGGAGAAGGATGTACTCCGCGATCAGCCGGTTGGTACGAGTTCTGTTGGTGGCA
The DNA here is from genome assembly GCF_023119035.1 of Salvia hispanica. Classification (NCBI taxonomy): domain Eukaryota; kingdom Viridiplantae; phylum Streptophyta; class Magnoliopsida; order Lamiales; family Lamiaceae; genus Salvia; species Salvia hispanica. Next base: position 7,517,096 of record NC_062966.1, read on the forward strand.
GAGGGATCCTCCTCGTACTCCTTCTGGGCCACCGCGATGTCCTCCTCAGCTCTTTGCAGGTTGGCGAAGAGGTTACCAAACGTGTCTTTGTTCCACCTTTTGAGTGTGTGTTTCAGCCAGCTCAATTTAATTTGAAGGCCTAGAAGACCAGATGCCCTTGTCTCTTGGCTCCATGAGTCTTGGACAATTCGCTGGAACCCCTAATGTCGAGTCCACATATTTTGGAATCGAAAGGCTCTCCCACCACTTCGGGGTTCGCTGGGGGAATGCATCCTTGGCTTCAAGGTGTTACCTCCTTTGCAAAAAAGAGCTCCAGGGGAGACTGAGGAAAAATATAATACCAGAATGCTTGGAAGGCAAGGGAAACAAATCTAGGACAAGGCAAGGGAAACAAATCTAGGACAAAAGGAATGTGGCAGGTCCAACGTATGCAATGCAAAGAATTTGGTCATAGGGAATCATCAGCGAAATGTGTTTTTAATGGAACAAAGAAAATGTAATTACTTGGAGTTGCATCTTACTCTTTATTTTATTATATCAATCTTATTTTTGTTTTATTTACTTGAGTTGTAGGAAGAGTTGTACAAATGGACGACCTTTAGGTGGGATGCATGCCAAAGGCAGGGGGCAGTTGAAGAACCAATGAGATACGAAGAATTAACTGTGTATAATATGTAGAATGAAGCCGACTGTTTTTTATATACTGACATTAGTATAAAAAAATTTCAGCCTAGTAAATTGCCGCATAGAGGTAGTGGAAAAGCATAAACCTAGAAGAAATACATTAAAAATATGTGCGAAGAAGAAGCTCCCTCCAAGGAAGCCAATTTAGTGATCATGTATTTTGAGGAATTATGCTTTTGAAGAAAAAGTTCATTGATGATCTATACTTTTGTGGAAGTATTTTGTGAAACTATAATTTTGTGGAAGTGTTTTGTGTAACTGTGATTTTTTTGAAGTATTTTGTGAAACTATGCTTTTTTGAATTCATTATTTTTTTGGAAGAAATCGTGGAAGAAGAGTTTTTGTAGTTGTTCTTCTATATGAACATGTTTGTTTTTGGATTTTTTAGAAAAAAAGTACTTGTAAGTAGATAAAGGTTTCTTGATTGCACATGATTAAAAACTAGCCACTTTTTCACTTAATAGCATAGCTTGTTAGTTAAAAGTGATTGATAAATGGTCTTGAACACAATTATTATTTAAAGTGATTAAGGAATTGTTCACGTAAATATATGGAAAAGAAGAAAAAAATTGTTTGATAAATCCTTTTTAGGAACGGCTGGATCTCTAATTTTTTTTATAGAATTTAGGTAAAAATTTGAAGGGGGTAATTTAGGCAATTAATAAATAGTTAGAGGGAATTAATATTAAAAAGGAACATAAATAAGATAAAATATCAGAAATCCCTTATTCTGAAGAATACGCATGCCTCGATCCCAAATTACGAAAGGTCAGCGAATTGAATCCCTAATTACGAAAGGTCAGCGAACCTTATTTAGAAATTTCTCAAATTGTTAATACATGTAATATACAAATTCCCAAATAACAAATTATCATAATATTAAAGCACAAGTTTCATGATGATACAAAATGTTCGTTTATACAAAATCCAGCTATGAGAAATATTTAAAAGTGAAAAAAATACATACTTAATATGAAATTCAAATTGGAAGGAACTTTAAACAGCAGGACATCGACGAACGACCGATTCCAGTTGGGATTTCACAGGGGCGCTACAAAACAAATTTTATCGAACGAGAGAAGAATTGTTTAGGGTTTTAACTTTTAACTTTTAACTTTTAATCTACTTTTTTATTATTATTTATTACTCCCTCCGTCCCCGATTAAGAGTCACACTTTGACCGGACACGGATTTTAAGAAATGTAAAGAAAAGTTGGTTGAAAAAGTTAGTAGAATGTGGGACCCACTAATTTATATTGGTTTTATAATAAAATGTGAGTGAAGTGTGTTAGTGGAATGTGAGGCCTATTTACCATTTATGCTAAAAATGAAGTGTGACTCTTAATTGGGGACGGACCGAAATGGAAAAGTGTGACTCTTAATCGGGGACGGAGGGAGTATTATTATTATTATTGTTATTATTATTATTATTATTATATTATTATATTATTATTATTATTATTATTATTATTTCTATTTACAAGTAAACATAAATTATTTAGGCACTTTAAAAGACTTCAACTTTAAATGATGTAAAATTTAAAAGTTTTTCTCCGATAATAAGTGAAGAGTTATCATTTTTTGAAAATATTAATGTGTAAGCACTTTTGACTTTGAGATACTTATATTTAAAATAATGGTTAGACACTTTATTGACTTTGAGATCTTATAACTAATAGTGACAATGATTAAAATAGACTTTGACAAAATTTGGAAGTAAATTTCAATTTCTTTTATTATTAATTAAAAATAAAATTGAATTTAATTTTGGTTCCGATAAACAATCGGTCATAGTTCCAGAACTTGAGGATTAGATCCATTAGTCTAGGAAACTACCAGATTGCATCTAGACACCAAGCGTGTTAGCCAATTTATACGCGATGCACTATTTTTTTAGCACTACAACTATTTGCACAAGACAGAAATAGTATAGCTAAAGGGTAAGCACATGGATATCGAACACAGAGAATACAGTCACACATTGATTACCAAATACTAGGCTTCTATCACTATTTGGTCACACAATTTGGAGTTTGATTTAACTAAGAAAACTAGTAAATGAAAGCAAGTAAACAAAAACAGTAAAAGATCACAGTTAACTTGGTTTGAAAAAGCAGATGAATCAAGAGAATTATAGGGACGTGCTTTCACAGTTATGGTTTATATAAGACACAACTTACAACACCCTAGCATAGATCATGCTTAACTGGAACTAGTCACATAAGTATTGTCTATGCGGCACAAAGTATGTTTCACACTAAGGTCGTCAATGTTAGATTAGGAACACCAAAAAACACAAAAGACTCATATTATTCTCACTATCAATTAAAAGTAGTACCATTTTAAGGGGCATTAATTGTAATGTTAACTAAGTTATTCTAACATGCAAATCCTCTCTCGATTACTTTGCAAGTCAATAAATCATCACAAGAAATGTGTCACTCAAACATGAAGCATTATCCTCTACTTTGAAATACAGCAAGCAACGAACAAAATGGATATTAAATAAATAGGAACTGTATAAACCAAAATTGTTACTAACACATCCCTAGAATCCTACAAATTTAGTTATTCATAGACAAATTTGAAGAGAAAACATAAAAACAAGAAAGATGAAACCAGGTAGAGTCTTCTAGTCTTTTAATCTTCACTCCAAGCTTCAAACTCCAAGCAAGAACAATGGAAGAATTTTATGTGGAGGGATTAGGGTTGGAGAAAGTGGGAGGAGCCTCGGAGGCTCCCCAACTTTGGAGGCAGTGAATAGTTTTAATTATGAGTTAGTTTATGGAGTATTTATAGGCTTGAAAAAGGTTTGGAGAGGGTAATTTTCGTGCTCCATAAGTTAAGGAGAAGATTTGGCTTCATACGGTATATTTTGTCTTAATTCCTTGAGTTATTCGGCACTTGACAACATTGTGCGATGTGGGTAGAAAGGCCATAACTTTTTGCAAAGAATTCCGATTGAGATGTTCAAGGTACCATCGTGAAGCTATTTCGAAGACGAAGAAAATGGTATCTGATATTGTATGTGCAGCTGAAGAGCTTAGAAACGTGCAGTGCAGGTGCGGTGTGATATATGTCACTCGATCTAACAGGTCCAGAGGATTCGACTAGACTTCAGAGGCTAGAAGATCATGAAACTATCAGAAAGGGGTCGTTGGATGCACTCTATTTCTTCAAAAACCTCAACCCACTATACTACAACTTAGCACAAGGAAGTAAAGGATCGATCCCACGAGGACGAAGGTGTTACGAAACTGCATTTGAGGATGTTTTGGGAAAAGGGGTTGGCTGCTGCCACGCAATTTTGTGGGTCGAGAACTTAAAACTACTGGGTCTGAGAGATAGAAAAACTTTACTCTACCTACTGGGTCTAAGAAACGAGAGCGTACGGAACATGCATGACTTAGAGAAATGAGATATTTTAAAGTTCTAAAACAACTGGAGTAAACTTAACTAGACAGACTATCCTAATTTGGACAGACAAGCATAAAGCGAAAAATAAAGACAAATTTCCTTAAACTACCAGTCTGGAAAAGCATGCAGAAAAGTAAAAAGACAGAGCGGATCGTACTGACAGGCTCTAGGGGACAATGCAGAAAAGTAAAGTACATGTTGAAAAGTGCTGACATAAAGCAGATCTGGTTCTAACTACCAACAACTTCATCTTCTTCGGGAATCAAACGAGAATAGCAGATAGAACAGAGTATTAAACACTCTGAAAACAGAGCAAACCTTAGATCTAAACTCAAAACGAGAAATTAAAGCCTAAACTAACAGATCTATGCTACTGGACCTAAAGGATGCAGAAACAGAAAGTAACCAACCATAATCATGCACAACGCAAACAGCAAACACCAAATACGCGAAACTCCAACTCAAATACACCACGTTTCAACAAATCCAGATACCTCCATACGTAAATCCCCAACCTCCATCAACAAACCAACAGATTTCAGCTACAAACATCCAACAATAAACAATAACGAAAGCTAAAAAGCAAGAAATAAACATCAACTCAGCGATATGCAACAGAAACCAACATACACTTCCATAATAAAGAGAAATAGGTTCGAATCCAGTGGATCAAAGTCAGAAACTAGAGTTGCAAAATTTAAAACCAACGAGTACTAAACGAAAACAAGTAAAGATTGTTTCTTCGCCTTCACAAGGCGGTGTTACACAGCAGCAAAATAACGATAACAAGAACCACGGTGGCCAGAATCCTCCATCTCCAAGTGCGCAGCAGACGAAATGAGAAATTTGAAGTATGGAACTAAAGCATGGAACGAAAGCTAGAGCTAAGAAAGTGTAGAAGTGGTTGTCTTGTTCTTCAAGGTTGAGCTCCTTATATATGTGAGGCTCTGATCCCTAGGGTATCCCTCTGGTGATTTTACGCTCTTGCCCTTGAGTAAGACTTCTTTAAAATAATCTGCTCTCGCTCAATTCTGCTCCTATCGCCAACTTTTGATTCTCCCAGGTCCGAACGACGACTTCCGATTTTTACTTCAATTCCATCTCTTTTACATCTGCCAGGTCCGGTAACAGCAACTCCTAGGTCCGGCAGATTTACTACGCACCTGAACTCATAAACGCACATTAGCGCCCCAAATGCACAGAATTTTAACCCTAAACCAATGCATAAAACGAGCCTTATCAGCAACCATTGCCGGTTAATAGAAACTTTTTCAAACACATATCTAATGAAATAGAACCTAACATCTATGGGGGTTTGTTGTATCATGAAAGATTGGATTTTTGCTCAATTGAATGACTGACTGGCTATCAAAATAAACAACATGAACACCTTTAAGAAAATTGAGTTAAGAACGAACTCCCTTCAACCAGATAGACTCCTTCATAACCTCTGTAATGGTTATATACTCTGATACAATAGTGGATAATGCTCCAACATGTTGCAACTGAGTTTCCGACTGATGCAAGATATGCAAAAAATGAACACATAAAGTAGATGCTCAGCGCTAGATGAAAATGCTCTTCTTAATCGGGCGATGTAATTGATTGTAGACGCACTGCGTGAAATCTCTCAAGAAATTAAGAACCTCAAGTCATCTTCCAATACTCATCAGAGTTGTACACCAACACATTACTAGATAGCATTTTCGAGGCTCTTCATAACACCAACATGAATGTTAAAGTAACCATCCAACGATACTCCAATCTAAAAGCGAATGATACGTCGAAGAAGACGGAGGATGATCTCCGAGTGCATAACCTCATGTTGCACGTACTCATTAAGAAGATCGAAAAATATGATTAGTAGGTTTTATTGTATTTTCTATTATGTAATAATTTTATTTTTAGTTTATTAAGTTGTTTTGTGTTATACATTGGCTATTCATTTTTCAATTTTACAATTAAAACAGTTATTAATGTAAATTAATGTAGGAGATATAGGGAAATGGGAATGATGAGATGACAGCGAATTGTGGCATGGCGAGAGAGCATCCTTTGTGGATACTCTTTACAGCTAATTGTGGTCTGGTGAGAGAGCATCCTTCATGGATACTGTTGACAGCGAATTGTGGCCTGGCGAGAGAACATTCTTCATGATACTGTTGACAACGAATTGTGGCCTGGCGATAGAGCATCCTTCATGATACTGTTGACAGCGAATTGTGGACAGTGAATTGTGGCCTGGAGAAAGCATCCTTCATGAATACTCTTGAACCCCTATTAATTATTTTTCTATTTTAAATTTTTTACGGCGGCTGTGAATGAATGAATTTAATTTTCCCAAATAGTTGATGGTGAGTAAATATGTTCATGAGATTTGAGTAAAATAGTATAGAACCGCAGTGAAAAGTAATGTAGAGAGGCCGAAAAGCAATAACTCCAAGTAAGGAACGCAACTCAATTACAGCCTTAACTCAATTTTCCAATGAAAAAAAAAGAAGAATCTCACTGCAATATTTTTTCTTTCTATCTCAACACTTCATAGGGTTTCTCTCTCTAGTTTCTTTTCACACCCACAGAAAAAACAAACTCCTGATAAATAACCCTCTTTTCTCCACTTCTATGCATGCAACTGAATTATCCAACTCGCGCAGATCCATAATCAGAATTGAGTCTTCTCCCTCCGCTTCTGCTGTTTTCGCGATTGGTGAATCATCAATTGCTGAGGATTTGAGGATAGAGGCGGATTAACGGCAATGAAGCCGGAATCGGGTTTGGATACTGAGTATCCGAGTGAGTTCATTAAGCCTGAACCTGGAACCGGTTCAGGAGATCCGAACCGACCCGAATCGAACAGTTCTGGTTGGATGGATCACTGCTATGTTCCTAGAGTGAGGCCTAGTGAGGCGAACGGTTTCGCGGTTTATACGAGGAATAAGAGGTTTAAGAGTAGAAGTATGGATAGAGCGGCTAAAATTGAGGGAGATCCTGTGGTATCAGTTAAAATTGAGGATGTTGTGCGTTTGAAAGATGAATTCGCAGTTAATGGTGGTGATGGATTGAATGTGGTTGAATTTGGGGGTAATTTGGGAGGGGATAGTGAGGGGGAGATGATGGAGATTGAAGTGAAAGAGGAATCTATTCCTTTAGCGGGGAGACGGAGGTTTACGCGCTCTATACTTGCTGACTCTGAAATGGAGAATGGGGATTTAGGTGATCTGAGGGACGCAGTGATTTTGGAGGCAGATGGATTGGTGAGTGAAGAATTGGCGCTGTTGGGAAGTACGAAGACTAGGAAAATGGAGATGAAGATGTCGAAGAAAATACTTATAAAAGGGCGGCCAACAACAGTTAGAGAGCTCTTTGAGACTGGGCTGCTGGAAGGATACCCAGTTTTCTACAATGGTGGCAAGAGGGTATTTCGATCAGCCATATAATGTCTTTTCTTACTAGTACTTCTTTTGCTGTGGTTATACTACATCTGCTGTCACTACTAATTATGATATTAGATGGCCTCTTTTGAATTGCTGTTTCCGTAGTGTTGGTTTAGCTATTTCTTTTTATTGTTTTTGCTCTGCTATTATTGTTGCTGGTCATGTTGTTTTTTTATACTATTTGTAAGTATCATGTCATTCTCGATGTCGCTAATTTATTTAGGAATGTAAAAGATATAGTAATAAAATTGTCTGTGTTATTTAATTTCCCTAATCACTCGGTGATTGTTGACATTAGGCATGTCAGGATGTAATTCCATAGCTTTATATGATCTGCTCTAGCAAATTTAATACTCCTGATGCCAGAAAAGAGTGATATTGGTGGTTTGTGCCTGTGGGTGGGAAGGATCGGGAAGAGAGAGAGATCAGTATCATTGTTACATTTTTGTGTAAATTAGTTGAGCAGCAATTTATATTCCTTCTGCATATAAATATCATTTTGAATTTCAGATGTTACGGAACTCTCCAAGGTTTCCTAATTGGATCCTGCATGTGGTTTGTTACTTGAATCAGCTGTCAATTTCAATTTGGGCCGTTTGCGTATGCTATGTGCTTCATTTTCAACTAGAAAATCCTATGGCAGCAATTTTCTGAGGATTAGATTGCAATGTTGATGATTGGGGATAAGATGGTATGGCTGAGCCAATCATTAGATGCTTGTTACAGCATACTCTTTATCTTCACAGGCAATAGCATGTCATTTAGGATTGTAGTGATTAGTGACTTGGGTTAAAGACTTGATTTAGCTACAGTCATAATGCCATATCATGTATTTCACACCACTTGTTTAGTGTACATAATAAAGGCAAAGGTCACAAGGCTTTGTAGTCTAATTTAGGAATGTTGATACAGTGTTAAAGCCCCTTGAAGATTCCTCTTAGTTTTTCAAAAGTCAACATTTATGTGAAGAAAATACATAGAATAACGTTCAGTTCAACATATTACATGAGTCAGACATCCTCGACACTGGGTGTAATCAGTCATTATTTGCTTAACTTGTTTTTGGTCATATTGAAGGTTTAGGGATAATCTGTCTTAACATTTCCAGTATTTCTATTGTTTTGACACTGTTAGAATGCTAGTAAAATATTAATCTGGCCACCCATGTGATTGTTTCTTATGAAGTTGAGCACCGTCAATATGTAACGCTTCCTTCAGGATACTCAACTGATTATAACATCTTCCCAGGGATTCCCACTACGTGGTACGATAAAAGATGCTGGTATCCTGTGTTCTTGTAGTTTCTGCAAGGGAGCACAGGTGGGTAGTAATCTTGACGTTCTCTTTTGTAGTCAATGCAGTGAATCCAAAATTTTCACCTATTGCATACTGTACATATCACCTGAAGCCAGAATGATTCTCTCAATTGTCCAGGTAGTTCCGCCCTGCCAGTTTGAGATACATGCCTGCAAATCATATAGACGTGCATCACAATATATCTGCTTAGAGAATGGGATGAGCCTCCTGGATGTGGTCAAAGAATGCCGAAAATCATCTGTTAAAACTTTAGAAGAAACAATACAAAACTTCATAGGCCCTATTCCTGTGAAGGAATCTGTCATCTGTAGGAATTGTTCTGGTAAGCAATATGGTTTCTTAATTCTTTTATATTATTTGTTCATATAATTGTACATACATATTGATAGATGTTATGCTTAATTTCTAGTACCTACTGATTTAATCTCTTCTAAATAACATCTTTGATTTTCTTTTTTTACAGGGTCATTTCTTGCGACCTCTGCTGCAAAGGTGGAACTCCTCTGTGATTCTTGCATGGTTATTCTGAATTCAGATTTTGATGCAGAAAGTGTAAAGTCAAGGTGCTATATCCTTACGAGTAATCATTGCTTAAACATTTCTCCCTCAAAAACTCAATTGACTCTGTGAAATATACTCATCGCTATTCTTAATAAACTGTTGAAAACTCTGGAGTGATTGTTGATTTTTGCTGGTCAAAAGTTGCTCATGATCTTGTTATAAAATTTTCCTCTTGATTAACTTTTTTTTGTTCCCGTTCAGGCCTATGGAACCATTATTAGGTTTATCACTTTCTGAAAATGGTGAAGTACATTCCACTCCCTTAAAAAGAGGTCGTCCAGGAAGAAAAATGACAAAGTCTGCATCTGCTTTACTTCTATTGCTTATGATTGTCTTTCCGTATGATTTTCTGAAAAGATAAGAATGAAGGATATGAAATTTGTCCGCTCATTTGCAGGCATTCAGAGCTCAAGGCCTGTGCAAAATCCTCAGCAAAATCCTCATTGCGTGGTGCAACAAAAAAGAAAGGCCAACTAAAGATGACTAAGATGTGGGGCTCTTAGGCTTTTCTTGTTCTCTCTATCATGGGAAATTTTGTGCTCATTAATTGTTTTGTTCTAGAAAAAGTTGCCTATAAGTATTTCCTTGTGTTGTTTGGCATACTCAGGCTGTCACTATCAACTTCTTCACTAAAGTCTCCTGGAAGTGCTATCATGACATATTCCAAATCATTATCTGATCCAACTTCAAATGGCAGTACTTCCTCTCGTGGCTTACTGAGGAACAAGACTACGAGAAAGATACTAAAGAAGTTGGTGCATATAGCTATTAGTTGATGTAATTGATATGAAATTCAGTAAAAGTGTTAATTTAGTTTTTTCTTTTGGTCTTGCAGGTTGTCGAGTACTGCATCACTCTCACAGTCCTCAAAAATTGCATCTCCTCCCCTTTCTGGGAACTCAAAAAGTTCCTCAAAGAAGATAACTAAAAAGTCGTACAGTTAGCTTTGATTTTCACTTGTGCACTTTTACTGCTATTCCTTTGCACATGCTAAACAACTTCGATACAATTTACCAGGGATCAGAGGATGCACAAGCTGGTCTTTGAGAATGATGGATTGCCAGATGGAACTGAAGTTGCTTATTATTCTAATGGAAAGGTGGTTCACCTAAATGTTAACTTTAACGTCGTATTGTGCTATTTCTGCATTTTAACATTCTGGTGCTTTTGTAGAAATTGCGAGATGGCTATAAAATGGGATCAGGAATAATATGCCGCTGCTGCAGCACTTTGGTATGATATTGATCTAGCTTCTGAAATACTTAATTGTTTCAGTGACATTGATTTATCTTCTTTTCAATGAACAGGTTAGCCCATCTCAGTTTGAAGCTCATGCTGGTTGGGCTTCCCGCCGGAAACCGTCAGTCTTACATTTTTCTTTGGATCATCAGTGTATCTTGATCACACTTTTCTGTTTATATAACTCCTCCTGACTAGGTCACATATTTCTGCAGCTATATGTATATCTACACATCTAATGGTGTGTCTCTCCATGAGTTTGCCGTCTCTCTATTAAAAGGGCGCAAGTGTTCTTCAAAAGACAATGATGACTTGTGCATCATCTGTGCAGATGGTGGGAAGCTTGTGCTATGTGATGGCTGTCCGAGAGCCTTTCACAAAGGTGGTTATCTGTATAAGCCTGTTAAGCTGGACAATTTTTGCTTTGGTTTATTGTTAAGTACCTGTCATCCATACGGTGGCCTTATTTTCTAAATACATGTAATCCATCCACAGTTTTTTCTTTTATTCCTTTTAATACTTATTTTGTTCTGCTCTTACTTTTATTTATATTCCTGTACTTTCTTTTGCTTTTCGTTTTTTTATTTACTTATACTTGTTTCTTAAACTATTTTGGGAATTTTATTTCTCATTCCCTTATGAAATAACATCATCTTAATCTATTATGTGCTAATGCAGAATGTGCATCTCTTTCGAGCATACCCCGTGGTAAATGGTATTGCACCTATTGCCAAAACATGTTTCTTCGAGAAAAATTTGTTGAGTGGAATGCCAATGCTGTTGCAGCTGGGAGAGTGTCAGGTATTGATCCAATTGAGCAAATAACAAATCGTTGCATTCGAACTGTCAAGAATCCAGAAGAAGCAGAAGTTATAGCATGCATAATCTGCAGGTAGGAGCCACAAAACACACAGAATGAAGGAACCAAGAAACTAAAATTGCACATATTATATTTGTTGATATTTTGAATTTGTCATTTTCAGAGGCTATGATTTCAGTAAGTCTGGCTTTGGTCCCCGTACTGTTATATTGTGTGATCAGGTAATCTTCATGACTTCTCCTCTAGGTCCTTATGTGGAATATTATATTCTAAATAAGGCTTTCTTTTTTTTCCAGTGTGAAAAGGAATATCATGTTGGCTGTTTGAAAAAATGCAAGTTGGCTGATTTGAAGGTTAGCACTTCAGCAGAAGGATCCTACTATGCTTTAAATAGTTTTACTTGTTTATAATCCTTATACACCTCTTACAGGAACTTCCAAAAGGAAAGTGGTTCTGCTCTGGGAACTGCAAATGGATATATTCTGCTCTGCAGAATGTGCTGAATGCAGGTTCAGAAAGGCTCCCTGATTCCACCTTGGACATTATAAGAGAGAAGTTAACAGGTAAGAATTCAGATTTCGACACTGATCTTGACGTGAGATGGAGGCTTCTAAGTGGGAAAATTGCATCTCGGGAAACCAGAGTGTTGCTATCGCAGGCTGTAGCTATATTTCATGTAAGAGTTTGCACTTTAAGTTGATGCTCATTGTTTTGACGAATATCACAGCTCTGTGAGTAGTTAAGTATTTTGTAGTATATAATTATGCACCTTCTGAGCTGTCATAATCTATATTTTCTTCATGGTAGTCAAGTTGTTATCCCAACTTAAGGAACTATGGAAGATATTGATATATATCCAGAGTTAAGTTGGAATCCAGGTTAATAGATAAGAATTGTTGATGGACTCGTAAAGAAAATCACTCCTGGTAAATGATGTGAGAAATGAATGTTATCATACCACCATAATTTCTTTGAGGAAAAATTTTAATCTCTTGATTAAATGTATGGCTGTTCCTGATCGGTAGTACTTCTTCTCAAGCTCTTAACTTTCACGTGTCAAGTTTTGATTTTTGCAGCTGTTTATTTAATTGTGTTTCAGGAATGTTTTGACCCTATAGTTGATTCAGAAACTGGACGTGATTTCATCCCATCTTTGGTTTATGGGTATGCATTGCTTTGTTTATTTGCCTTCAAGGCATAATTTCGTTCTTGCTTAGAGTTGTTATCAGTATGCTCTGTAGCCATTTGCTTCTACCAGCCTTTTTATGTGCCACTTCTTAATTTATCTGTCAGGAGGAATATAAGGGGTCAAGACTTCAGTGGGATATACTGTGCTATTTTGACTGTGAAGTAAGAACCATATCTACACTTTTATATATTGCAGGAATAGTTAACATATTTTTATGATCAATAAATTATTGCTATCTTTCAGCTCAACTGTTGTATCAGCTGGTATCCTTCGGTTTTTTGGAGAAGAATTTGCTGAACTTCCTTTGGCTGCAACACGCATTGGTCATCAGGGAAAAGTAAGTTGAATCACTCAAATGTTGGTTTCTATAATTTATGTAGCTTTGTGATTTAAAGCAAGTCAGCGGTTGTGCCTAATGGCCTAGCGTATATACCACACATCCCTTGTTGGAAGTTGATTTATATTTCTTCCCATATTCAGTATACCATGCGTCATTCCATCTCTTAGTCTATTTTATTAATCATGGTAGCCCAATCAACTTTTCTTTGAGACACTTGAGCTATCGACTCCATGATGCGGTTTAGAAGATTTTCTGCTGTGTTCATGTGTGGAGAATTTGATATTGTACTTGTACTGATGGAATTAAATGTCTTCGCAGGGATACTTTCAACTACTTTATTCATGCATCGAGAAATTGCTTGCGTTTCTGAATGTTAAAAGATTTGTTCTTCCGGCAACAGATGAGGCAAAGTCAATTTGGACAGAGAAGTTTGGATTTAACAAGATACCGGAAGAGCAGGTATGCAAGTGGCCGAATAGAATTACTGCCAACCTATTTTGACATGGTATCGTTAGTTGATCCTCCGTATGTTGCAGCTTTTGAATTACAGAAAAATCTGTTGGCAAATGATTGGTTTCAAGGGGACATCCATGTTAGAGAAACCAGTGCCTAAATGTAGAATTATCAATCGAGATGAAGCAGAAGCAGAAGCAGAAGCAGATGCAGATGATGTTCCATTGCAGTGATTAAGGAAGCAAAGCCATTTAAGCCATTTTCCTTAGCGGCTTTGTGGGCTGGTGTAAATTGGTATGTTATTTATATTCTTATGGAGTATTGGGAGAATTTAATATGACAATTTTCCTGACTGAAGCGGAAGTTGGTTGTAATGAGTAGATGAGAAGAGAAATGGTTGAATTGTATAAAAAATTGTTTACCTGTAGTTTATTAGACAGGAGGGTGATTGATGTCTTATTCTTATTTTCCCCTTTTCCTGTAAATAAATTGCTATTGGCCGGTGTATCAAGTGATGCTCTGTAATAGAGCAGCAGGGTGTATATCGTTTTTTAGTTAATGTAGTTTTGTACTATCTTGTTTAGACATGATAATTAATGTGATTGTATAAAATGTTGTAATATTACACCTGTAATTTCATCTCGGGATAATTGGCTCAATTATTAATCCCTTCATTCCGAATTGATCTAATAGGTTTTGATGTTTCATGATTTGATGTGTTTCAAGTATATTAAAATGTTTCATTTTTTGCTTAAAACGGAAAAGGTATGCATGTGTATGCTTACTTCAGTTTCTTTTGATTGGGTATTTAATTTACTTGCATTATTATTTGAATGGAAATAGTTAAGTCATATAATCTAATACTTCCTCTATCCCATTGGAAATTAAATTTTTTCCCTTTTCAATTTATCTCATTAAAAATGCAACCTTTCCTAAAATAGAAACGTCTCTATCCCTACTTTTTCATCTCTCATAATTTACTCTCTATTCATTAATTCACAAAACTATACTACATAAAAACTCGTGCTGATTTTCAATATTGCATATTTAATGGGACGGAGAGAGTATTTGTAAATACAAACTGGTAATGAAAGAGAAGCATTAAAATCTAGCCTTAATTTCTTCAACACCATCCTCCATCAACACCATCAAAGCTCTCGTGCCCTTGTTCTCATTTATGTACCTTCCTCCATCAACACCATCAAAGCTCTCTTGATAGCATTCCTTTGCCACGAACACCCCAGCCTTCTCTCCTCTCCAAACGCAACACTTCCCACACTCGCTCCAATTCCAAGCATTTTCCACCACCAATATATTTCTCATTCGTAAACTGGCCCCCCACAAATGGCCATGTCTCTTACGGCACCCCCGCCATGATCCCTTCTAGCGTCGAGTTCCATCCACAGTATGTCAAGAATCCTCCAACCGTAGGGTGTGATAGGATCACGAGTTGTGGCGCCCAACCGCAAATTAAGAAGCCTATGTCTCTAGTCCACAAGCATACCCTCCAACGCAGGAGACGAAGCTCCACCCGAGCCCGAAACGAAAGGCCTATTCGATTCTTCGAGAGCGAGTGCCAGCTCCATTATCGGTCCATGTCGAAGATGAGGAAGCTTGGGGGAGGATGCAGTTGCTCAAACGCGCGGACGACGTCGTTCTGCATCATCTCGAATGCGATGTCGAATTTGTAGCTCGTCTCTAGGGATGGAAGAGACTAGAGAGTCGGGAAAGGGATTTGGATGAGATGGATTTGAAGAGCGGGTGAGATTGATTGGCTGGGGTGGTGATGATGGAAACGGTGAGGAGTTTGGCGATGTCGATGATGGGGCCACCATCGGGAACAACACAAAGTGA
>NC_062966.1:7532503-7600066 GCF_023119035.1 Salvia hispanica
ATTTGAAATATACCCCGCTATTACGGTGGAATCACACACACCTATAACATATAAAAATAAATACTTGATTCCTCAACTTTTTTATTATCTATTCACAATGTCGATAGCTACCTTACAAGCAATTTTGTCATCAATCATAATATTTTTTATGGTTGCAGCGGCCTACGAGCAACATGCTGAGAGCAAGCCACATGCTAAAAATGAACGTGCCCATGCGCACGCGAAACATAAGCTTGAACACAAAAATCCTCATAGGAATCTTCATCCCGCGCATCAGGCAGAAGATTCTGGACCATGGAAGGATGCTCATGCAACCTTCTATGGCCCACCTGAGGGCACTCTAGGTGATTCTTTTTTCTTTTTTTTTTTTTGAGGTGATACACCTAAAAGATGGATGGTACGTGTAGGCGGAGCATGCGGGTATGAGGATTGTGACAAGAAAACATACGGTCCACACACTACAGCGTTGAGCGAAGCATTGTTCAAGGGTGGGAAGACATGCGGAGCTTGCTACGAGATCAAATGTGGTGAAGGGAAACAAAGCGAATGGTGCAAACCAGGTCAGCCAACGGTGCATGTGACAGCCACCGACCTTTGCCCTGGCGGGGGCGAGGGTTGGTGCAATACTCCTAAGGAGCACTTTGATATGTCCCAACCCGCATTTCTCAAGATCGCCGAGTATAAGGGTGGTATCGTCCCCGTCAAATATCGCAGGTAAGTGAAGATTTGCGTTGGTTGTCATTATTATAACATAGCCATGGGCGGACACACCTGTGCTTAAGGAAGGGCTAAGCCCTTCCCAAACTAATTTTTTCTATTATTTTTAATTTTATAACATTATTGTTCTGTTGGTATTTTGTGTAAAATGAAGTGCAAAAGCCCCTATCAGAACAACAAAATATAGGAATATTATTAATTTATACAAAATTTAGAATATATAACCCCTACTATAACAATTTTCTTTGTCCAATAGCATTGAGTTTAATTAATTGTGTTTGGGTTACAGAGTTACATGCAAGAGAGAGGGCGGAATTCGATTCAAAATAACCGGGCATCAATATTTCAACATGGTCGGAATAACAAACGTAGGTGGCGCTGGTGATATAATAAAGGTAGAGGTGAAAGTGGGAATGCAATGGACGGCATTGAAACACAACTATGGAGACAGATGGGATACCAATGCGGCCCTTGTTGGAAAGAAGCTAACCTTTAGAATCACATTGAGCGACGGCAAAACTATCGTCACAGAGCAAGCTGCCCCACAGGACTGGCAATTTGGCCAGACGTTTCAAGACAATCGCCTCGCCACATGAACACCTTCTTTATGTATACGTACAAAATATGAAACCAATCTTTGTTGATTTATTATTCTAATGATTATCTTATTTTATTTTGAGTAAGTTAGGATTTGATTTCCTATTTCATTTGTTTAGATTTAAGATTTATTTAAGCAGTGATTATTTTATTTGTTTTAGAATTGTATTGAAATAGAACTCTTATATATTCATCTATATATTGTGGGACGACAATGAACAAATTTGTGCCGTGAGGGTTAGGAATTTGTTTCTCTCTTCGTCACGGTTCTTCCTTTTTTTCTGTATCAATTTCAGTTTCAATATTTATTTCAAGATTATATATCCATGGTTTCACTATGTTTCTTATACATCCATAATTTCGAATGCATTCAATGGTTCCGCATTTCCCTCCGTATATTAGTCCCCTTGGAAAAGTAATAATGACTCAAATGAAATGTAAAATACTACTCCCTCCAATCCATAATAGTAGAATCATTTTAACATATTGACACTTTCCGGTAGCAGTGTAGTCATTTCTCTTTTTAAAATAAAATCAAAATTAGAGATAAAAAAGTCAAAATTAGAGGTAAATAGTCAAAATAAACGTCACGACGGGATATGGTGGCGCCATGGTGGCCGCCACGAAAAAACGCCATAAATCGGCATGGTGATGATGTTTCTATTGTCGAACGCCACGCCATAGCACCATATCCCCGCTATATCCGCTATTTGACAACATTGTCAAAAAGGAAAAAAGCAAAGTGGACAATATTTTATGAACATACCAAAATGACAAAAAAGTGGAAAACACTTGGTGGGTTAGAGGAAGTAACTAAATATTTGACAAACTTATTTGCCTTGGCACTGCAATGAAAATAAAAATTCAAATTTAGCAACCCAAATAATTCTAGACCTGCCCAAGGTTTACCGAACCGACGGTTAAAACTGAAACCGTAACCGCCGGTTACGGTTCCGAAGAGAAACCGTGAGAATTTATCCGAACCGAAATCATCGATTTTTGAACTGTGGTTTGGTTCAGGTTCAAAAAATTTCGAACTGACCGTCGGTTCAAAATCAGAACCGTGAAAATCTGCCGGAAAACTGTGAAACCAAGCCGGAACCACAAAAACCGATCGTTTAAAACCGTGAAAAACCGTAAAAAAATCGCCGGTTCAAAACCGAAATCGAAACCGGCGGTTTTAGAACCGGAACCGGAACCATAACCGCGAAACACCCTCGTGGTTCGGTTCCGGTTCGGCAATTTCCGAAACCGGAACCGGCGGTTCCGAACCGTAACCATCAGTTCCGGAACCGTGGGCACCTCTAAATAATTCATATCCAGGATTAATAAGCTGATCAGAAGATTTTGTATGCATCGAAAACTTGAAATCCAGAAGTCCATCTTGTAATAGAACTATAGTACTTTTCTAACATTGAGGCCATAAAAACAAGATATGCAAGCCTTGTACTTGTACAAACAACATTCTGCCATATCCAACATGGGATGAATATGCCAGCAAGAGCAGAGAAACTTCATGTGGATGATGCTATGGAGGCATTTCATGAGGTTTACGATGTGGTCTTATATTTCGGTATCATTGACATCTTGCAAGATTACATTATAACAAAAAAATAGAACATGCCTACAAATCCATGCAATTTGAGTCAGTGAAGATCTCGGATGTTGATCCGACATTTTACTCAAAACGCATCCTGGAATTTATTCAAAAGGTGTTTCCATCAATTGGCGTCTCGGGTTAGATGGCCTGACTGATCTCATTGTCCTTTCGGCCAACGAAGAAATCAAGTTTTCCAATCTTAAACCCAAAAAAAGCTGCCAGTGGAATATATGCTGAAAATTTGTGGATCTTGTATATGATGTATATAATGTACTAATAATTTTGTTCTGTCAACTCTGTAATTTTGTTCTTATATTCTACGAATTTCTTTAGCAAATAAACACTTCAATTTGATGCAATTTCAAATGTGGATAACAAGATTGCAGCAGAATTAGGAATTCATTAACAGTTGAGCACCTTGAAGAAAATCAATATTAAGATGGTAGAATACACTTCGTTTTCAGTAAGGCTAATAGACATCTAACAAAGCCATAAGATCTTGCACTTATACATCATGGACCATATCTATCCTCACTCATGGTTTCTTACAAAAATGATTTAAAGATAAGGGCAAGTCGTCAAACTGCAATCACAATTGTAGCAGAATACCATGCCTTTGTCATATAAACAAAACAACCTTATACCAGAAGATTGCTTGCCATATAATATTACACAGAATGTGTTGCAGATATGATGGTTCAACCCATGTTAGGTGGAGGGGGTTGGTACATCCCATGACCCTGCATTTGCTGCCCCAAGAAACCTTGAGGTGGTGGCATAGGTGGCCTTCCCATTTGTGCACCGTGGGTAAAATTTGCCATAGGACCACTGCCAACAGGAGGAGGAGGTGGGGCAGGCAGATTCCCACCAGGTGGCATAGGTCTTGGTCCATTGGCTAAAGGAGGAGGCATCGAAGTTGGAGGCATAGGAGGATTACCAGTTGGAGGTGGCGGAGGCAGTCCTTGTGGAGGAGGAGGTGGTGGTAAAGGCCTAGGTGGGGCACCAGGAACTGCTGTCCCATTAGCTGCAGGAGCAGGTTGAGGTTTATTTGCCTCTTGTGGCTTTGTCTTAAAGTACAACTGCAACTGCGCATCCAAACATCCCACAAAGACAACGTGTGTAAGGTATAAGATCCTGAAGAGTAAAGATAGCAGCGACGTGCGATCTTCACCAGTTAATCTTGGAGCGGGCTAGAACTGTAGTATCGCTAATACAATGGTACATAATTTCAAAGGAAGTGGCACATACCGTGAACATCTTCGAGTCTGGATCCCAGTGGGAGAAGAATTTGGGAGTTGACTTATCAATCTCTATACTTGGAACCTAAAAGATAAAGATCGAGGGATGAGCTTACCAGTACAAGTAAGTAAATTGCATATATGATGCATTCAGACTGGGAATGGATTATTACCTTGAAAGCTATAATTTCATATGGTTCAGCAGCAAATAACAGGTATTGATATCTTTTATCGAACGGTTGAACTTTCTGCAGATTGCATCGAGAGTAACGTGAGTTTATATAGAAGTGCATTGCTAAAAATAATGTGGGAAGCAAGAGAATCAGTAAGTAATTGTATTCAATATATTATGTATAAAGCTAGCTGCGGTGACGGAAGGTACCTGCTCAAAGGATGACATAAACCGATGCCTTGGCTTTGTATTGTCTTCAATCTCAGGATATTCTATCTGAAATGACCAATACATAAAAATTCTTAATGAAAGTACATTACTTAATTTCTGGCTATTAACGTGAATCAGTAAGAAGCTGAAATTGCTTTCGATTATAAAATGGTATGGGTTTTTATGGCATCCTCCAATGCCCCATGCTAAGGCCAGACTAAGCAGTAACAGAACTAACTGCATACAAGGATGAGCTCATGGTGATAACTGATAAACCCCAATTAGAAGATCAAGCATGACTATTTCGATTTGCATGATAAAACATACAAGAAGAACAAAACGCCTACCTGGAAAAGCAGTGATCTCTGTTTGGTCTCCCCGTCAAATTGCTTGGTCACACGATATCCAGGCCGACCAATTTTAACTGACACAACAAGAAAATATCTTAACTACATGCTACTACAATATATGAAGCTACGATGGTTCACTATCTTAGCAACAAATTCTCTAAATTATAATACATATTCTACAATGTGTGTAAATTATTTTATATCACAGTACACTAACTCATTTTAGTACATTGTTCAATGAAAAAGGTATCTTCATACATAAGTGCATATGAAAATTTCAAATAAAATGGATTATTGCTTCCATACATTCCCAAATTCACGATACAAATAAATTATAAACTAACCCCTCAGAAAATAACTTTCTACAAACTAAAGATTATGCGATGAGGAAAAGAAGGGGGAAAAAAGTTGGCTAGGCGAAATGAGAAACGGCAATTCATCGACAAAGTAAAATGGCAATGGTAAAAAGGAAGCAATTGAATTGATCGATTACCAACTTTCTTCAGATTAACTTTGCGCTTATGGGGTTGCGGCTGAGCTGGAGCTTCTTTTGCTTCACGAGCCGCTCGCTTAGCCAAGTTGGTCTGGTGACGCTTCCCCTGTGTGTGCGCTAAGTAATTCCCCTCATTGTTGTGCAGAGTCAAGCAGAGCTTGCACTCGTAGCTGCAACACTATCACGTCAAAGAAGTCGAAGTAAGGAAGAAATCGCCTACGCCCAAAATTCTAGGGTTTTACCTTCCAAGGTGATTGCGCATGAAATATGGATCTTTAGCCAAATCAATGGTTTCCAGGGCAAGTCGCCGGAGCCGCTCCCGTCGGTCGATGGCCTCATTCTGGGCGGTGGCGGCCCCACCGCTTCCCGGCTTAGAACCCCACTCCCTGTCCATTGCTGAAAATCTGAGTAGAAAGGAAGATGGGAAAGAAATGGAATGACTAAGAATAACGTTTTAGAATGGGCCCAATTACTGCTCATTCTATGGGCCTAACAAGGAAGCCCAAATAGATCTAGTGGTACGACGTCGTTGCTTATTTCGTTAGTGTAATATCTGCACAGAAAATATAAACCCATTCCAAAACCCTCTTTGAAGGTTTCCGTTCCCCCCCTCCGGAGTTAGAAAAAGAGAGTGAGATGGTGGTGCGGTTGAGGCTGTCGAGATTTGGATGTCGAAACAAACCGTTCTACAGATTGATGGCTGCTGATAGCCGATCTCCGAGAGATGGCAAACATTTGGAAGTCTTGGGATACTATAATCCCCTACCTGGTAACCCTAGAATTTCATAGTTATTGATTACGCAAGGATGCGCAATGCTTGATTTTTTCTGTTTAATTCCGAACTTGAAATACATTTGTTTGTGAATTCGGCAAAGATTATTTGTAATTTTCGTCATCAGATTCGTTTCACGCGCCGTATGCTAAGCTGATTTCAGCTGCTGTTCAATCTAGGAAATGCTAATAAATTTTGATTTGCAAATTATGCAGGTCAGGATGGAGGTAAAAGGATGGGGGTTAACTTTGATAGAGTGAAGTAAGTGGATTTATAGTATAACAAATTTGATTTTTTTTATCATCATTCATCTCAACTATCTCATCTACTATGTCTATGTGTTATGAAGAAAAATTGATATCTTAAGGATGTTGCGTAGTGCATTGCGAACTTAGGTATTTTATAAGAATCTTCTGGTGATATCTTTTTACGGATCCTTTGATTTGCATCCCTCGTATAATTATTGGAGAATCTCAAACTGCCCAAAATGTACTTAGTATATTGACACAAATGATTTTAAAATTTGAATTTTGGGTAGCTAGTTGAGGAGATAGGAAACTTCCGTCCATGTACTCTTAGCTGCTCATCAGCAAGCCAATTACGTTTAAAAGAGTTTTATTGGTCTACAAATCTTGCAACACTGTCAGTTATGACATTTAGTATTGGCATTGACATCATAACTTCTTAGGTTTGTTCCAGATGCTGCGGATAGTAAAAGAGTTTTTGTGTTTACTAAAATGCATGAACGTTCTCGTTTATCCTGATCTCTCCTATCACCATACAGGTATTGGCTTTCAGTTGGTGCACAACCCTCTGATCCTGTCCAGCGCCTTCTCTTTCGAGCAGGCCTGTTACCTCCACCACCCATGCTAGCAATGGGACGGAAAGGAGGTCCAAGAGACATGCGCCCAGTTGATCCACTGAGTGGGCGTGTTATGACAGAGGCCAAGAAAGATAGTGTTGTAAAACAGAAAGCTGGTGAGGATGAGAGCGGGAGTCAGAGCCCTTGATATGTCAGGCCTACGACATAAGTTCGTAGATTGGTGACTTTTTCTCTGAGTCTTTTGTTACAGTAATAATGAAAATATTATGACATTAGTGCTACACTATCTTCTATTTACTTGTCATTTGTGGAATTAGATCATAATCAGCATTACCTATAATAGCTGGTTTGGTGATTGTGACTCTCATGTATGCTGTGTATATCTGCGTGTAAAGCAGGAGAGACCAATCTTTCCTGTGTAGGTGGAGGATTCTTGAAAAGGCCATTTTTGTTTATCATTTTGTTGGGATTTTCCTTTATCTTCCTGTTTGGGATTGGTGTTTAGTTTTCATTGAGGTCGTCCGACATGCTAATTTTCCGTAATTGTTGCATGCTTCCGAAGCTATTCTTGTTCAAGATCTACAATGAATTTTATATAGGCCTATTGAAACAGAAAATGGGGTTACAGATATTGAAATTTCAGATGTTTTAGTGTGCTCCCTTTGTTGCCAAGAAAGAGATGCATGCACCGTAATTAATTCTACATTTCAATGATTCAACAGCAATTTCTTCGAGACGGCTTCTGGTGGTTCTTTTTTTGAAAGTAGTGAACTACAAAATTTACTCTTACGTATGACAAGTTGAACGCTAGAGGTACCCATGTTTAAAAAAATGCGTTGTTAGCCTCTACGTATGGATATAATATTATTTCACATCTTTTTTCACTATTTTGAGTCTTTTATACCCTTTTTCCTCATTTTTAACCTAAATGTAATTCCAATGATGTTTTAGTCTTTTTCATTTTTATTACTATGCCTATATTTATTTTATATTAAAATATTATTTTCATTTAATCCATAAATATTGTAAATTTAATTAGATTGATAAATAAAAATACTTATTAAAAGTTATCATAAGAATGATTTACGTTTTTATTTCAGTTAGATATGTTTTGTAAATAGTAATTTTTTTAAATAAACCGTAAATCATGTAATAGATGATATGATATATAAAAAAAAATTACTATTACATAATTTACGGTTTTCTTTAAAAAAATTATACTACCTCTGTCCCAGAAAATTTGATACATATTACCATTTCGATCCGTCCCTGAAAATTTGATACACTTCACTTTTACCATTTTTGGTAGTGGACCTCATATTCCACTAACTCATTCTTACTCACATTTTATTATAAAACTAATACTTTAAAAGTAGGACCCACATCTCACCAACTTTTTCAACTCACTTTACATTACATTTCTTAAAACCCGTGTCGGGTCAAAGTGTAGCAAATTTTGGGGGACGGAGGTAGTACTATTTATAAAAACATAAATTATTCTTATAATAACTATTGATAAGTATTTTAATTAATTAATTTAATAAAATTTACAATAATTATGGATTAAATGAAAATAATATTTTAATATAAAATAAACATGGTACATAATAACAAAAATGAGAAAGACCAAAACACCTTTGGAATTCATTTAGGTTAAAAGTGAGGGAAAAAGGTATAAAAGACTCAAAATAGTGAAAAAGGGTCTGAAATGATATTATACCCATACGTAGAGACTAACAACGCATTTTTTAAAACATGGGTACCTCTAGCGTTCGACTTATCATACGTAGGGGCCAATTTTGTAGTTCACTCTTTTGAAAAAAACTAGACATTATCATCAGTGGCGGACGCAGAAAATTTTGTTAGTAGGGGCTGAATTGTATATGTAGAGATAGAGAGTTGAGATAAAAAAAAAAAATTAATACATAATCGGATAACCAAATATAGAGGTCATTTTTCGATCGTTTTAGTTTATAATCATAGATGATCGTGTATTGCCCCTCATATGATTGTAAACTGTATAAATTTTGAACCTCCGTGTTATCTGAAAAGTAACATCCGTAACAAATACTAGTATAAGATATGCATTAATATTTATAAATAAAACTAGTCTAATGCATAATCAAAATGGTACCGTATATTATCTATAAAATAATATAGAGTACTTGAATCAAATTAAATTACAAATGTATTGCATAGCATGTCTTTTGTCATATTTCCAATATAATAGTCACGTATTAATTAAATATGACAAATTAAAAAAAATTTAATTTTGCATAAAATTGGAAAAAGAAGAATAAAAGAGAACAATTGAAATTATAGATTAAACTCAGTAAACAGTTATTAAATTTGCATCGATGATAGTGGAAGAAAATGAATTATGATTAAAAAGAAATTTTTAGTTAAGAAGGAAATATTATTTAATTTAAAATTAATTAACCTTTTTTTAAAACTAAGTAATCAAGAAATCTATCAATATATAAAGGGAGAGTTTTTGGAAAAAAAAAATTAATGTCAGTTTTGCCCTTTTTGGCGGGAAAGTGATGGCTGACTGTGTAATTTTTTATTTGGTTTCTTTATTCTGCATCTTCTAAAATAAAATTCGCTATTGGACCAATTAATTGTCCAATACAACCACAAACAATAGCTTCCCACACAAGATTGAAATATCTGTAAATAACCTTATAAGTTCCATGAAGAACTAAACCAAATCAATCTAAAAAATAAAACTACAACACACTTCAATTCGCCGGCGCCGGAAGGAGAGCCGGCGAGACTTAGCGGTGGAACAATGAGGAAGGACGGTGGCGCGGCGTGTGAGGGCAGCTGGGCAGCAGCGAGCCGCGACGGATGACGAAGGCGGCGAGGCTGAGGAAGGTGGGGAACGGCGGCTGGGCGAGCTATGCAGTGCGGCGGGTTTGGAGGAAGCAAAGCGGGCGGCGAATCACGGCGGTGGACGGCGAGGCAAGGCGTGCTGACGAAGTGTGCTTCGAGGCAGGTGGGGCGGGCGGAGAGAGAGAGAGCGAGAGAGAGGGGAAGGCGGCGGCGCATGAAGGAGGTAGGCGGCGGCGGAAGGGGTAGGATGCCGTTGAGGGGGAGTGAGAGAAATGATTTAGGGTTTCATGGAATATTAGTTACTATTGTATACTAATTGGGCTCTAATTTTGGGCCTTTAAATGTGGCATATAATTTGGATTCTAATAGTTTAGTATAGATAAATAATGATTTTTTTAATTAAATACTATTCCCTCCGTTCCATAGTAATGGAGGCAAAACTTTTCGGCACGGAGATTAAGAAAAATTGTGTTAGGTGAGTTAAGTAAAGAGAGAATAAAGTGAAAAATGAAAAAGATAGAGAGATGAAGATAGAAAAAGTAAGAGAGAGTAAAGTAGGTGTGGAAAAATGTGTTAACTTTTACTAAAAAAAGAAATGACTCTATTACTATGGAACGGACGGAAATGGAAAAACGCCCCTATTATTATGGAACAGAGGGAGTAGAATTTATGTTAAAACTCTATTATTATTATTATTACATTATAATAAAGCAAGGTTCTAAGTAAGATTTTAATTTATTGCACTTTGTATATATTTTGAATACTTAAAACATATGGATGCGTTTTATTTTGAGGTAATAAACGTAAATACTTTCAAGTTATTCAAGGATATTATCATCCAAGACAAGTTTTCATAGTAAAAATATGTGAACCTATTTTCCTAATTGTTTTATATTTGTATTATTAATATTGTCGGTTAATTATTTTGAGATGGACGTGCGTACGACATTATGAAGAATAAACGCACTAATATTAATATATTATCACCTCAAAAAATACCTTTATTTATCGTGTTTTTAACTGGCAATACTAACCCTTTGTCGTTTATATTTAATTCCCAGCCTTTCTCTTTCTAAAATAGAATAAAAATGTTAATATTAATTTGTATATTAATTATCACATATTTAAATTTGTATATTAATTTCTTGAATATTTTTTATTACTCTTTGGTATATTAAATATATGTTTAGAATTTGAAATGTTTTATTTATTAGGAAGGAGAAAATTATTAATTTAGAGTAGGACAAGATAAAGTACATTTTTTAAAAAAAATATTTTTTTCGTGTTTTGAAAATTTTTCTACAGTTTCATTAATACTCACTCAATCCCACAATAATTGTCACTCTTTTACATTTCGGTTCGTCCCATAATAATTGTCACACTTCATTTTTTATCATAAATGGTACTCCCTCCGTCCCGGCTAAGATGACACATTGCTTAGCCAGCATGAGATTTTAGGAGTTATTGGTTAAAGTGTTTAATTGGAGAGAGAGAAGGTGGAGGTAAATATTAAAGTAGAGAGGTAAAGAAAGATGGATATTTTAATAGGAGTGAGAAAAAAGTGGTTGTGTGTATAAATTGGAGAGAGAAAGTTACCAAAAAATGAAATGTGTCATCTTATTTGAGACAAACTAAAAAGGAAAACGTGTCATCTTAAACGGGACGGAGGGAGTAATTAATTGTGGGACGGAGGGAGTATAAATTGATTAATTAAATTGATATATTACTTTATAAAATATTTTTTTACTATTTATTATATTGAATTTATTTTAAAAAATAAATAAAATTTTTATTTATGTTTAATATTGAATTTAGTATTTTTCTTATTTTTTGTTTGCATTTATGAATACTTATGTTTTGTTAATCAAAACTGGTGAACTATTTATTTGTTCAAATAGTTTGCTTTTTTTTTTCTTTTGTAAATAGTTGTATTACATTTTTCTTTATTTGTATGTATCAAATATTAAAATAGTACTCGCTTGATTCCATAGTAGTGGAGTCATTTTGTTATTTTGATACGTTCCATTGTAATGAAGTCATTCCTTTTTTTTTATTAAAGTCAACATATTCTTCTCACTTACTTTAATCTCCCTTCATCCCTCTACCTTTTTCATTTTTTCTTTATCCTTTATTTAATTAACTCACTTAACACAATTTTTCTTAGATTGCGTGCCAAAAAGAAACACCCCCATTACTATGGAACGAAGAGAGTATACAATCATCTGCTAAAATATGAAATGTTTCATTGAGAGTTGGTTGAGATAAGTACAAATATCTTTATGTTGTTGTTTATAATATTTTTAATTATTTATAATATTATAAATACTTTTTTTAATTAGTTCTTATCTCTAAATATATTTTTATACTTATATACTCTATATTCTTTATTTTAAATTAATTTATCTTCAATATTTGAAAATTTTTTGTCTTGTGCATAGCACAGGTGTCAACACTAGTTATGTTTAAAAAGAAACTTTCACACAAAATACACATATTTTAAGGCAATAAAATAAGTCCTCCGCATCACTTAAAAGAGATGACAGCTCATCACTTGTTTCAATATAATAATATTAAATTTATTAAAATTGAGTCTTCTTCTTCACGCTGCGCAACCGCATTATTTATTTTCTCTGCAACTTTTTATTTCAGATTCAGTTCAGCCCATCTACCATTTAATTTTTATAGATTTAGACCTCAGCAATATTGATTTGGCAGGGGCTTATGATAGCTTTCAAAAAATTTGAAAATTTTAGAAGTAGAAAAAAACATAAAAAAAACTTCTTGGGGAGGGCTTAAGCCCCTCACCCCCTCTTACTGTGTCCGCCACTGATTATCATGCTTTATTTAGGCCCAGATTAGAGTCCATGAAAATAATAATTAGATAGATTAGAGTTTATTATCTTAGCTTTTAAAGTTCTCTTCTGTTGAGGGCCTTCACTTCAGGCTTAAAAACATTAGACAGCCTTTTACGTTATAATAATAATAATAATAATAATAATAATAATAATAATAATAATAATAATAATAATAATAATAATAATAATAATAATAATACTACTACTACGACGACTGTAAAATAGAATAGAAACAAATGTATTACGACTGTAAAATAGAATAGAAACAAATGAGTCAACCGATATGGCTCCATTTTGACAGTCTATCCAACTTACCAAATTCGAGACTGAAAAACCATGCTTATTTGGATAAAAAAAGGAAGGTGGTGGAACATGTGTTCTTGATCTTGTGCTGTGAATAAATTGACATTTATAATAAAAATACGACGACCAGTAACGATGGGAAATTGTATTATTCAATTAAAAATAATAAAACCTGGTAATATGGGCCCTCTAAAATTCATAAACAATACAAAAGTCCTACAAAAAATAAACAGATGGAGCCCAGTCCATCATACCTCCCAACTCTTAAAATATTATCCCCGGCTGATGGTTTATTTACAAGGTTGCCATTTCTCTGGCGCAAAAACGGGAATCTAATCTAAGCCGTGAGCTAAGCTAACAACACACTACGACAGATTGAAAAAAAAAAAAAAAGCGTGCCCCCGCACTGTATCGATCACATTGCTATATTTTTTTAGAGAGAGACAGTTAAGAGTAGTGATGGCATATCAGCCTTGCCGTCTCCACCTCTCTCTCTCCAATTGATTGCGCATTGTCACTGCTGTGGTTGTTGAGCGGCTATACGGTCGATAGCTACTGTCACAGAGATTTCCTGTTACATTTCTCTGCTTTTTCGTCTACTTATTTAGAGAGAGAAAGGTAACTTTCTAGAGAGAGAAAGTCAGGTGCTCATATGGGGAGCTCGGGGCAGGGGCAGAGCAACTACGATCTCTCGTTTAAGATCCTGCTCATCGGAGATTCCGCCGTCGGCAAGAGCAGCCTGCTCGTCAGTTTCATTTCCAACGTAGTCGACGATCTTTCCCCTACCGTAGGTATTTCTCCGCTATCAATTATGAAATTCATCCACTCTAATCAAGTTGCGATCACTCCTTCCAGTTTGTTAGCTGACAGATTTCTGATTTATGCAATTTATTAATGAAAATCTGTTAAATTTTTTTTAAAAAAATTGTTGTCGAATTTGATCCTAGATTTTTTTTTTTTTTTTTTTTATTTGGTGATTCCTGCTTGTCATCGATAGTTAGATGTTGGAGCTATTTTGGTAGCTTAGAAGAAACTGTCTCAATTGCTTTAGGCATTCTTGTTCTGGATTGAAACAGGGGGTACTTTGTGGCTTGATACATGTGAACATTTTTTTATCATGTTGCCTTGTTTGTATCTTGTTTGAGGTATAGAGTAAATTTGGCAAATATTCCGTAGGTAGCAAGCATTTCTACTTTGGTCAAATTATATGAACTTTACTTCATTTGCTGTTGTCATTTCATGCAACCTCCGAGTAGATTTATATCTTAACGTAAACCAATATGATGCAAATGCTGAAGTAAGTACTACTACTTGATGCTCTCGAGGTAGGTGTTTGAAATTCTAAGCCACTGAATAAGTGGATGATTATAGCTTTATAGCTAAGTGCTAGAACCCATTCCCATCAACTTTAGCCGCAATCTTATTCCTAACCAAGTGCTAGAACTCATTCCCATCAACTTTATAGCTTATATAGATTATTTAAGTCAAAGATTTCCAAATTACTCCTATGAGAATCACTTTTTTTTACTGTTGTGTACTTCTGTTTTTTGTGGTTGTCACCCTTTTGTTGAAATCTAGGTGGGGATTTTAAGATCAAGTTTCTCACAGTTGAATAAAATCTAGGTGTGGATTTTAAGATCAAGTTTCTCACAGTTGGCGGGAAGAAACTGAAGCTTACCATTTGGGACACAGGTAAGAACTTTTTTAAGAGTTTTGGCTTTGATTCAATCAATTTTAAAAACAATGATAAGTGATTTTTGTCCCTTTTTGTCGATTCCAAGATTAAGATGTATGATGACAATGCTTCTGTCATTTGCTTCTCAACAGTGAATTTACTATGTCTTTTGCAGCTGGACAAGAGAGATTTAGGACGTTAACAAGCTCATATTATAGAGGTGCTCATGGAATCATTCTTGGTAAGCCATGAATGAACCGAGAAAGTTTAATGAATTTTACAAGGTTGAGAATCTTATCTTGAGATGTTTTATTTGTTGATGCTGGATTTCTGTTTAAAGATTTTAATGTTATTGAAATAGGAAATAATCAGATTGTTATCTTTCTCCAATTGTTATGGGTAATTGTTTCTGCTAAATCATGTAATGCAGTTATCTCTTCTTCTGGTTTTTTTTGAGGCACCTTCTTCATGTCTTACATAGTTTAATCTCAATCTATGACATCCACTAAGATCCTATTGTTAATCACTTGGATAAGGATAACCCGTCCCGGAAATTGGCACTTCTACGTTGGAGCAAATGCATAAATGTGATTGAGAAAGTTTTCATTCAGCTCTCATTTGAATAGAAAGATAAATGGCTATAATTTCCACATTTCTCACTTAAATCTGCGGCTGTTGCTTTGTGTTCTTTTGATGGTTTCAATCGGTTGACATCTCGTTGTAGTTTATGACGTTACAAGGAGAGATACATTTACAAACTTATCTGATGTATGGGCTAAGGAACTGGAGCTCTACTCCACTAATGAGGATTGCTTGAAGATGCTAGTTGGAAATAAAGTTGATAGGGTTAGTCCTTTTCCTTTTCAAATTTCAACCTTTGGATTTCAAGGCACTATATGTTGTTCTACCACGGTGATATAAATAGCACTTATATTTCGTTCATGATTCTATTTTCTCAATGAGCACGTTCCTTGTTGGTGTTGCATAATTTGGTACACTTCTGTCACATTTGATTTTCATCTTGCTTATTTTCAGTCTAACCAAGTGATTTTTTTTTTACTTTTAGGAATCTGAACGAGTTGTAAGCAAGGAAGAAGGGATGAGTCTAGCAAAAGAGCTCGGATGTCTGTTCCTGGAATGCAGCGCCAGAACTCGAGAAAACGTCGAGCAATGCTTTGCAGAACTAGCATTGAAGGTAGACAACTATTCGAAGATAACATGTGAAGTATCAGAGTCCAGAAAACTTATTTTACCTCCGTCTCTGTTTCGTTTGATGAAGAGATAGTTTACCGTCTAATGTCAGCTAAGTGAGGTTTTTCCGTTTTCCTCAGATAATGGATGTGCCAAGACTGCTGGAAGAAGGATCAACGGTGAAGAGAAATATCTTGAAACAGAAACAAGAACATCAGACACCTCCAAGTGGTGGTTGCTGCTCGTAGAATCACGACACGATGATGCCAGCCAGACAACATTTTGTGTGCATTCTGACCGGCGTGTTTTATGTTCACAAGTGTAAATGATAATTTGCTTCTTTCCCTCTACTGCTTTTGTGCTTCGGATCCGCCATGTGTAAGTGCTGCTGTTTACTGTAAAATCTGTTAGCTCGTGTGTATGATTGCTATTTGCTAAGGCATCACAATGCAAACCAAATAATTAGCTCCGGTCACAACACCTACAATCATTGTTCTAAAAATCAGACTAGGCCGGCAGATTCAGATAGTATAATCAGGCCTATTTGAACTGAAAAAACCAGCCATATGGACATGGCCCATGAACCTATGGCTGGTAAACCACATCAACCGATTTAAAATTTATTTTAATTGTAAAATACTACTCCCTCCATCCCACAAAAGATATCACACTTTCCTTTTTAGTTTGTCCCACAAAAGATGTTACATTTCTATTTTTTGGAAAAAGTTCTCTCTCACATGAATATAAAAATAATATTTTATCTCTCCATTTAACACAAAAAAATAAAACCTCCTAATATCCCGTGTCGTCCCACAAGTGTGACATCTTTTGTGGGACAAATAGAGTATAATTATTCATAATTTTTTATGAAAATATTACTACTCCATCCGTTTTGTAAAAAGCAGTAAAGTAAATGAAAAATATATCTATATTATTCATTGTCTTACTTTACAGTCTATTAAATATTTTTTCTAAATCTCGTGCTTAAAAGAAACGTCTCATTTATCTCATTTACGGTGTGACAGTCTATTAAATATTTTTTCTAAATCTCGTGCTTAAAAGAAACGTCTCATTTATCTCATTTACGGTGTGATAGACGGAGTACTAAATTTCATAATGACTCATGTTTCATAATTGACTCATGTTTAAAGTTGGCCCATAAAATGAAAAATATTATATTTGAATTTTATAATAGCCCATGCTTATAGTTAGTTAGCACATTTGATAATGTTTTGTCTTGTTTTTTCAATATGTGAAAAAAGTATTTATTATAGTCACATCTTACAATATTTTATCTTGTATTTTCAATGAGGAATAGAAGTCTTTGAGCACTAATTTAGAGTGAAAATAGCTCTAATATGAAAGATATACAATGATTAATTTAATTTAGGTTGTAAGTCAAAATGATAGTGATCAAATTAAACTACTAATGAAATCATATTACAAAATCATTGATGGATATTGAAACTAACAAATGAAGTGCTTATATTTTGTAAGTAAATACAGTCATGCTTGGCATGATCTTTTAAAATATTACTCCATGATTTAGTTTTATTATTTTACTTTTCTATTTTTTGAAAGTTCGGGATTCCTATTTTTTTTTCTAACATAACGTATTCAAGACGCAATTTCTAAGTATATAAGGAATTTATGTTTATGGGTCTTAAAAGATCAGTAATCTTTGGACATTTGAGGCATGTGCAAATGATTTCAATTAGCTTTATACTCCCTTCGTCTCATAATAGACATACTTAGGGAATAATATGAGATTTTAGGAGATGTTGTTTTGTGTGTTAGGTAAGAGAGAAAACAGTATATTTATATTTATGTGACAGAGAACTTTTTCTAAAAAAAGGATAAGTGATATTTTATGTGGGACAAACTAAAAAGGAAAGTGTAATATCTATTAAGGGACAGAAGGAGTATTATTTTCGATTAACTTTATTTTAACTGATTTTTTGGCATTTAATGTATTAAAATCCAAGACTTGTATTCTACAATATATATTTTTTGTTTATCATTGATGCACTATTTTTTAGCACTAGAACTATTTACATGTATACAAGGTAGGTGCAGTATAGCTAAGGATAAGCACATGATGTCGAACACATGGAATGCTATCACAAACTGGCTATCTAAGACTAGACTTCTTTCACTATTTGAAGACGCGATTGTGGATTGGGTTTGAATGCTGATAAATGTAAATAAAACAATTAAAAAGAACAAGGAAATTCCAGGGATGTGCTTTCACAGTTATGGTTTATACAAATCTCAACTACAACACCCTAGCACATGTCATGCTTTACTAGAACGAGTCACATAAATATTGAACATGCGACACAATGTTTGTTAAATCTAGCAACTCCAAGAAACACAATATGATTCGAGTTGTTCTCACACTCAATTAAAGTTTTTAAGGGAATTAATTGTAGTGTTAGTTCTTTTAACATACAAATCCTCTCTCGAATTTGCAAGCCAATAAATCATCACAAAATATGTCACTCAAACATGATACATTATCCAATACTTAGAATAAAGCAAACAACGAACAAAACGGATATTAAATTAATAGGAACCGTATAAATCAAAATTGCTACTAACACATTCCTATAATAGAATAATTCTATTGATTTAGTTACTCATAGACCAATAATCTAAACCCATAGTTTGTAGGGAAAACATGAAAAACATAAGAACTAAGATAATAAAACCCAAAGGTTGAATCTCATAGCCTTGATCTTCTCTTGATTCTAAGCTTCAAACTCTAAGTATGATTGAAAGATGATGAACAGTAGAAGGAACTCTCAAATATAATTTTCTAGTGTAATATGCAGCAAAAGGTTCCTTTGATTAAGCTTGAGGGGGTATTTATAGCCTTGAAGTCGTGCATCATAATATGTTAAATCTTCTATTCTAGTTACGAAAGTCTTGGAGAGAAATTAGGTAAATTTCTGCGCCGCACTCTCCCCGGGGACCGCAGGGCAAATCCCAGCAGTCACTGTGGAGTCCTCCCGAACTCTCTGGACTACTATAAGCTGTCACCGTGCACGATCCAGCAGTCGATGGACGTGTTCCTCTTTTTAGGCACGATTTACGAGATGGGCCGCATGGACAACAATAGATGTACGCCAGCGGCAGCTGAGTAAGGTTCAGTGGACTGCTGGCTGGCTCGAATGCTCCAGGCTTCAAATTTTCGAATTTTAACTATCTTTTTAGGCTCTATTTTTCATATTACGCACAAAATGCGTCAAAATACTGAAATAGATAAAAATATGCAAATAATGGACATGTAATGCAACTTTAACACTTAAAACAGACAAATATTGTCTTAAAACAATGGAGAATCCGAGCGTATCAATCATGCAATAAAGTACTCCCTTCGTCCACGAATAAGAGTCCCGTTTTTCCATTTTGGTCCTTCCACAAATAGGAGTTCCAGTTTATAATTACCATAAATGGTAAAGAAATTCCACATTCCACTAACTCATTCCACTCACATATCATTTTAAACTAATATATACAAGTGAGATCCCTATTCCATTAACATTCATCCACTCACTTTTTTTAACATTTCTTAAAACCCGTGCCAGATAGAAATGAGACTCCTATTCGTGGACGGAGGGAGTAATATTTTTTGTATAATATACACTTATATTATACTCCCTTCGTCCTATTAAAAATAAACGTTTTCCTTTATTAGTTGTCCCACTAAAAATGAAAAATTTTCTAAAATGGAAACAACATTATCTCTACTTTTTTTTCTCTCTCTTTTAATTAACTCACAAAATAACACTATATAAAATATCGTGCCGAAAAAATAAATGTTTAATATTTATTGGGACGAAAGTATATATAGGGATATAATAAAAAACTTATAAACTACTACAATAATTCAGTTTGACCTATGGTTGGACTAGTCGATTGATTAAACCATGAACCGGTAGTTTTGCCGTTCAGTTACCTATCCGATTTTAACATTAATACTCGCAATAGAAGAAAAAGATGACAGAGGGAGTCTAGTAAAGAGAACCATCAAACATACTCTTCTACCAATTCATGGGTCTAATTTCAAGTATAACCATTATTTTTAAAAATGAAATTGATTATTATAAATAAAAATTAATTATTGCAACCCTGCCACCGCCTGGCCACAACAGTGCCGAAAAACTACCGCTCGGCCCAACTTTGCGCCGTATGGAGGTTGGAACCTCAGGCGGCCGGATCGTTTGATGCGTTGCAGTGGAGCTGCGGCCGGGTCTCTATTGTGGAAGGCCTAACAATACGTAAGCAGATGCCGAGGAAAAACAATGGAAGTAATATAAAAACAAATGAAATTGAACATTAATAAACTACAACAAGTTTAGCAAAGGAAGGGTGGTTGTTAATGTTATTTAAACAAGTGTGACAGTCAATTTGCTTCTGAGGGCAGCTGAGGTATCTGAACTGTACAAACATGTAAGGAATAAAGCTTAGCTTATTATGAGATTTTATATGATTCCAATGTATTGATTGGGTGTCTGACAGTGATTTTATATAAGTGTGACTGAAAATGAGGACATGGAATGTCAAAATTGAAGCCTCGGAATTGTTGAGTTTTACATTTCCAACTATGAAGTCAATATATTTCATGATAGACAGCTATGGCGGTGGAATATATATATATATATATATATATATAGGGACGTAATCAATTGCTAACTACTTCCTTCGTCCCCCATTAAGAGTCACACTTTTCCATTTCACTCCGTCCCTAATTAAGAGTCACATTTCATTTTTACCATAAATAGTAAGTAGGTCTCACATTCCATTAACTCAATTCACTCACATTTTATTATAAAACCAATATAAAAAAATGGGCCCCACATTCCACTAACTTTTTCAACCAACTTTTCTTTACATTTCTTAAAACCCGGTCCCACAAGGTAAAGTGACTCCTAATAGGGGACGGAGGGAGTAATTATCAATCCCAAATTAAGATCAATTTTCAACCATTAGATTAGAAGATCTCGTGGTTAATATAATGTCAAGTGTAATATATTTTAAATTTAAATAATTATTAATTAAATTAAAAGGATATTAATGTCAAATCCTATATGTAGTAATTATAACTAACTACTTTCTCTCTCTTCAAAAACATCTCAAATCTTTAAATTTACGTAACTCTCTCAATTTAAATTATTTTTTCGCAAAAAATATATCAAATTAAAGATAATTTAATAAGGATTCCAACGAGATCTCAATTGCATATGTTCCGACGATGTTCGGGTGATGAAATTTGATAAATTATATTTCAATTTTCGTACATGTTGATAAGCAGCTTTTTTCAACAAATGCAACAAAAAATCTCAATATATTGTAGGCAAAATCTCAATATTATGCATGTTCAATCTCAATAAAAATGTGTTGATATTTTCTTGTCCTTGTATTGATATTCTAATGTCATATTGTTGATATTTGTAATACACAATGTTCATATAAAAAAACACCCACGAAAATTATCATATGATAACATAATGACGATATTACCATTTTGTTGATATTTTGTCTACTATTTATTGAGATTTGTGAGCTTTAATCTCATCCACTCATTTTAAAATCCAAGGGTGGAGATTTAGTATTGATTTTGGATTAGGGTGCTATAAGCATTAGAATATGACCCATATATACATATATATATATATATATATATATATATAGGGGAGTGATCAAAACAAGTATGTGCTTAAATCAAGAAATGCAGCCCAAATCTTGACCCTAGGATTAGATGATCTAATGGTCAATAATTAACCAAAAATACGGAAGGTCATAATTAAGCAGTTTTAGGTCATATTATAAGATTTGAGTTTATGTCATGTTAAGATCATTTTAGGTCATGCTTTGTTAGCATGACCTAAAAATAAACTAACTATGACCTAAAAATGCCCTACGTATGACCGCGTTCTGCGTTTCTGTATTTAAATCTGGTCTTCATAGATCAAAACCCTATATATATATATATAGGGGTGTGTTAGGGTCCTTACAGCATCTTAGTGTAAAACACAGCACTAATCACAGCCCTTGGATCATTAGATTGGATGGTTGTGATTAGTTACATTATCATACTAAAAATCTACATTATTAGCCGAGGTACATTATTAGACTAGAAATGTACATTGTAAGACTAAAACTGTACATTATTAAACTAAAATGCTACATTATTATCCGAGCTACATTATTAGTCTAAAATTCTACATCATTAGATGACACGTGGCATTAATCTAACCGTTAGATCATAAGATCCAATGGACTGCAAGTGTTTTGAGTTTTACTTATACTTAGCGTTCTGACCTGAATACATCCCTATATATATATATATATAGAGGCATGTTAGAGTGCCACCACCCCTTAAAATAACACCATACCACCATTTCTAGCCAATCATTTGTACACGTGGACGAATAATAAGCTGCCACGTGGCAAAAAAAAAAAAAAAAAACCAAAAAAGACGGGCAGCAACTTTGTGGTCTTTAAACAACAATTTTTCTTGAACAGCAATATCCACCACGTTAGACATGACAATCTATAAATTGCTGTCTAACGTGTTGGATATTGCTGTGTAGCGTTTATAATATTCTTTGTATAAGCGTTGTCACGTTGTCATTTTAAGAGGGGTTGTCATTTTAACACAAACCTATATATATATATATATAGGGGTGCGTTAGGCTCCTTTGCACCCTAAGTGTCCTATTTCCTTCTTAATCTCAGCCCTTGGATCCTTGAATTGGATGGTTGTGATCAATGCATTATTAGTCTATAATGTTGCATTACTAGCCGTTGTGCATTATTAGAATGCAAATGTGCATTATTAGTCTATAATATTGCATTATTAGCCGCTGTGCATTATTAGAATGAAAATGTGCATTATTAAATGACACGTGGCATTAATCTAACCGTCAGATGACAAAATCGTGGGGCTAGGATTAAGAAGGAAAAAGGACAAAAGATATGAAAAGGATTTGAATACATCCCTATATATATATATATTTATTCAACCCAACCAATTGGATGCACATTGTATAAGTAGTCCATCAACAGCGGAGCCACCCTTAATTTAAGCAAACACAATGCGTATTTAACAGAAAGGAATGGACCATATATAGGCTGTCTTTCCACATCTAGTAGCATATACATAACCACATTTATATAGTCCAAGTTAAATTAAGACTTATAATTCAATTCAATAGCTAGGTTAGGGTTCACAAATTTATTAGGTAGTCCATTAGCAGATAAATATAATCATATAACCGTTTGTTTAGTTAGGGATATTAATTTCAAGCAAAAGAGTGTGTGTGTGTGTGTGTTAGAGAGAGAAGCATGTGCATTTTAGCTTTTGGTTGTGGTGAGACGAGTGCCTAATAACTGTAGTGTAGTGGGCAAATGATAAAGAAATGATCTACTTCTATATTAATACAAGGCTGAGTAACATTGAATGAGTGATTGTGGAAGATCCCCAGAAAACATGGAATTTTAATAACTACCCATCACGTGGATATAATTCAATCCAATCCACATATCCCCTATTATTATTATTTCCTAATTCCTACCATAGTAAGTATCCGTCGCCCATTTTTCCAAGCAAATTAATGTTTCTCCAACTAAAGTTGGCCGTATCGATTTAGCTACCAACATATTCGTTCAAACATATTCCATCTAAGCAATGTTTAACCATACTAAGCTATGAGATGGAAATAGATACTGGTATTCGACGTGGGATGGGTTTGTAACCCAACACTAATTAGTGTGAAAACTTGTTTGAAAAATTTAGTAAATTACGCGTCATTTTCTCCCATAATAATTTAATGATATTTATATCCCAACATACTAACTTTTGTGTAGTTGGATCGAGCAGCTTTAGTGAACTATATTAAGATCTTATCAGTATTAATATGTGACCAAAGATCTTATCACTATTTATATGTGACCAATACACAATTTCTCCTACTAAAAATACATTATACTAGTAATTCTTATTTCTTAAACATATATGCATGTAAGGTTCATTTAATCTTTTTTCTCCATGTGCATATTTTTAATTTAAGTGGATATAATTATCTTCTCTCTCACACAGATCAAGAATGCAAGTGAGAAGAACACTTCAACATATAGTCGCATGCGCAGATCATATCTATAATTCATAATTTTTATTTTTGTTAAATGAACTTAAAAATGTCTAATTGAGTCACGGTGGATTTGAACCTCATGCAATCTTTGGCTTCGGGTATTAATCGTTCTACCACTGGCATACACGCATATATACCTCTATAATTCATATTTATCCGAATATGAAACCCAGCAGGCTGCTGTCACTATCCCTAAAACGTTAATGACATACGACTTATTCCTAATATATACACCTTTCGGTAATAAATTAACATTGCTGACACACAATATAGAAAGACTCTCAAAATATAATCATATTAGTAGTCATATTTAGACAGAGACTCAAACATTACACATCATAAGAAAATTAAAATTTTACTAGTAAATTACTTATGCCAATGTCTCTATGACTTTTGTTGTGACATAATAGGGTAATGTGAACAATCAAAACAAACAGAAACGTAAAGAGACACAGATTTACGCGATTCACCAATGTTGTGTTGGCTACGTCCACGGTCAGGAAATGAGAACATATTGTATTAGACCATCTCCAATCGTATACCAAAACTCATTTTTGGTGTAGATAATTTCTCCAACCATACACCAAACTCAAACCCATTTTTGGATTTTTCAATGGAATAACATCAAATATGGTGTTTACTCCAAAATTTTGTTAGAGAAATACTCAAAAATGGTGTAAACTTAAAGATGGTATAAATGGTTGGAGTAAAACTACTTTTTGGTGTGACATATACTCAAAAATGGGTTTGAGTTTGGCAGATGGCCTTATGATAGCGGCGGTTACAAAGTTTTATGCCCTACTACTATATAAATAGGCACACAAGACAGGCTAGGAACAATATGAGAAATAGGACCCAATACAGCGAGATCCCCGTTTGGCTAGCGGGCTAACGGCAAGTCATATAGATTCAAGGCATAGTAACAACTATATTATCCAATTATAGTTTTAAATTAACAGAACTGACCTAATATAGTCCATGTGGTAGTGCAAGCAACCATAATCAATAAAACCAATTATTGGCTGTAATTTAGGTAATGCTGACAACTATTTATGATTTGTAATAATCTTTTAGAATTCTACAATTAAGGTAATGCTAGTTTTTAGAGAATCTAGTCGTGAGTAACTTATTTTGGCAATTTGTAGAAAACTCAACCACATTCAAGAGCGTGTGAATATTAAATAGTGTCAACGAATTTCACTACCTTTCCTGTGAAGTCGGTAGAATCAATAAAAAGAATGTAAGTGTTTTTTTAAAAAAATAAAATAAAAAAGTAAGCAAAGAAAGAATGGATACAAGGAATTAAATCTGTAATCTGCCAGTTAATAATGGCAATCAATTAACGGCGAAGCAGCAAAGACTATGACTTGTTCCTTTGCCGAAAAAGGAAACTTAGATTCCGGTTGATCGTCTTCCGGTGCTGGAAGATTGAGGTCTAACGACAACAGATTCCTCGCCTTCTTCACCCCCGGAATCGGCCTGTGCCGGCGCATGTGTCCGCCCAGCGCCTGCCCTGACCCGAATTCTGCGCCGCATATGGAGCACTCGTGGACCCTGGGGCTGCCGGACGACGCCGGTCTATTTGAAATTTGCAGTGAGAGATTTGTGTCTTCATCAC
This sequence comes from Salvia hispanica, assembly GCF_023119035.1. Classification (NCBI taxonomy): domain Eukaryota; kingdom Viridiplantae; phylum Streptophyta; class Magnoliopsida; order Lamiales; family Lamiaceae; genus Salvia; species Salvia hispanica. The sequence continues at coordinate 7,558,112 of NC_062966.1, forward strand.
TCAATGGCTTCTTTTCTTCTAGGCTTGTTGGCTTATTCGGCTTCTTGTGACTGGCTCTGTGGCCACCCAATGCTTGGAAGGATGGGAAACACTTGCTACACGTTTTGCATTGGTAAACTTCTGTGGACGCGGGTGGTTGTGGTGGTGGTTGTGATGATAATCTGCCTTCAGCTAAGAGGATTAGGCAATTGGCCATATCTTCCTCCTCCTCGTCGTGTGCTAATGCGATCCCGCTGGAGTGAGAAGGCGATGCGTCGCTTATAACAGCGCTGGTGGAGGAGGTGCTGGCGATGGTTAAGGCGAGCGGGGAGGCCGAGCGTGGCCGCTTGCTCCGCTTGCCCTTGACCATAGCAACTTCTTGTAGCATGGCTTTTGGTTGGAAATTGGAATAGAAAGGAAGAGAAGTAATTGGGTGGTGAAGATATATGGTTTCTATATATAGAATTTTGAAAGTGGAAAGGTGAAAATGTTCACTTATGATGTTCTTCTTTTCTTGCAGTCGCAACTTTAACATGGTACTCCCTCCGTCCCAGGGTATTAGACCAATTTTCCTTTTTGGGATGTTCCAGTATATTAGACTCATTTCCTTTTTTAGCAAAAAGCAACTATCTTATTTTATTCTCCACCTACTTTTCTCTCTCTTATCTCTCCTACTTTTTCCCTCTCTCATACTTTACTCTCTCCACTTTAACTATTTAAATATCAATTCCTTAAATCATGTGCCCAAAAGAAGTGAGTCTAATACTCCGGGACGGAGAGAGTATTATATAGTACTCCTTCTGTTCTTTTTAAGATGTCCATCTTTCTTGAGTAACACCATATTTTAGGTTGAGTTGTTAGATGAAGTAAATAGAAAGAAAAAAGTAGTTAAACATTTGAAAAAGGAGAGAGAGATATATTTATTTCAATTATAGAAAGTAGACATCTTGAGTGAGACAAACTAAAAGGAAAAGGTAGACATTTTGAGTGGGACGGAGAAATAAAAAAGAATATTAGTTGCGGTGGTTTGTGATGGTAATGGAGTGAGGGAAGGAGTGAGAATCGGTTGGCTTTGAAGCAAACCCATTACTTTTTGGGAACGATTCCTTGTGATGAATTAGAGTGCAAGCCTGGCACCACAGAATTCACCACCCCCACTTCTTCTTCTATTCTTTTATTTAGTATTTAATTATTTACACACTTTCAAATGTGAATGTAGACATTTCATAAATGAATACGTATATGTATATTAAATTTGTCCTTCCAAGTTCCAACCTATTTAGTGCTTATAATTAATTTATCACTATCCTAGCTGTAAGATTCAAAAACTCAACTAATGATTGCATTAAAGTCAGATAATTAAGATGCATTTAGATCAGACAAATGAGGATTGATAGAATGCAAGATTTGAGTAGATTTGTTGAACTTTGGTTTTATTGTGAAATTATAAAGTAAATCACGTCCTTTTCCAATAGCTTCGTCCCTATCAAATTCAGGAACAATATACTTCATGATTTCTCAATTATAATTTGTATGTGCACCTCGAATTTAAAGGTCATTGGGTTTATATTGCCATGTCATTCTAAGTCATAAATATACATTTATACTAACACTTGTATATGGGATAAAGTAAATACTTACTACATTTCATTGAAAGCAATCTCAAATATTGTCATTTAGTGATTTAGATATTATTTGACAATATCATTAATTAGAAAAAAATAATAATTGCGCAGTTGCCATGCACTTACAATGTACTCTAACATTAGTGATGAATAATAGTACGTGCTAAGTGGATTAGAACCCCACAACCACGACGGCTGCGTAATAAATTAGTAATAATTTCTTAAATCGCTAATGACTTTAGCAAATGATTAGAGTTGGTAAAGCATGGAATAATAGCACGTTCACTTGGTGGTATAGAGGAATATCAATTATTTCTCTGCTCCAATTACGCCCCAAAGAATTATGTTGATTGTACAATTTACGTAATAGATGAATTTGCAAAAAATAAGTGTGTCACACACACACACACACACATCCAGGAATATATATGCGATCAAGGGTAAAGGGCTGTGACCAACTATCATAAAACATAACATGAGTTTATATACACCCTGTAGGGAATGAATCAAATCAACATTAGATGATTAATAGTCTAAAATGCACCATGTAAAATATTTATATGATTTATGTAGTATAGTTAAATCAGCGAATCAATCTTTTTGGTTATATAAAAATAGTTGATGTTGTAATTCATTTGAATAATGTCCTAGTGCACTGTATATAATGCATTCGAGATGCATTATCATAATATTGTCCATTTTTTGAATCATTAATATTGATAATCCTTATAAATCTAAAAAACTTCCCAAAAAACCTAAATTTTAGGGATAAATTAATTATCATTTAAATCATAGGGCTTGTTTGACTTTTGGTCAATCACATAACTTTTAAAATCTGAATGTAAAATCACAACTCTAATTTCAATTTTTCTAAATTGTCCTACAGTTGGTCAAAATTCTAAATAAATATGACAAAATTAATACGATACAAAAATAAAACCACGTTGTTTTGGATATATCGATATCTTTTAACAATATTCAAAATATAGCGACGTCGTTTTTGTCAAAAATAACATTATTTTGTTGTCATGTCAATTTTAATTTTGTCACATTAATTTCAATTTTGAACTAATGTGGGAATTTTGAAAAATGTTGAAAAGTTGGTGATTTTATTTTCCAGATTCAAAAGTTATGAAATTGACTATAAATCAATCAAAAGTTATGAACTAAATCGCAATTATCCTTAAATTTTATATAAATCTCTCCATTCATATTATTTTTTCACATACCAATTAATACTAGTAATTTGTATATAGTGTTCTTAATTGCATTGTTATGTGATAGGCCAATGTACATAATGCTCTAAGTTCAATGTATAATGCCGATAAAATATTGTTTGAGTGTATTTTCGAATTTGCAAGTAGTTGCGATTTAATTAAGTACTTCCTCCGTTCCACAGTAATAGAGGTATTTCATTTTGCGCACTCATTGTGGAAAAAAAAGTAAAGTAAGATTGAGAATATTAATTGTAGATAAGACTCTTCTCTACATTATTCTCTATCTTACTTTACTCTCTCTTCACTTTATTTATTTAATATCATTTTTTCAAAACGAGTGCAGAAAATGAACCGCATCTATTACTGTGGAACAGAGGGAGTATGTTGCAATGATGTAATGAACCAAGTGCAATGCATGCAATGCCCAAGTACTGCAGTGTATATAATGCTAAAAAAAAAATACTCCCTCTGTCCCATAAAAATATGATCATATATAGCATGTGAATTAAGACAAAATTAGTATAGTAAGAGAGAGGAGGGGAAGAGTAGTTAAAGTAGTGTTAATAGATAGTGAGACCCCCATTTATATTAGTGTTTTAATGGTGGTATAAGTTGTAAACTTGATGTATATGGGTAATAAATTGGGATAACTTTCATAGATGGAAATGCACATATTTTTATGGGACAGGGGTAGTATGCGTATTTTCGAATTATATATGCATATATAATACTCCCTCAATAGGTCATTTAGAGTTGATACGAGTTTCAATGCGCACAATTGGTAATACAAAAGAGAAGGAGAAAAATAGTTTAAATTATGTAGTGTATGGTGGGGTCCATAATTGATAAACTAAAACATAAGAAGAAAAGTGTTACCTAAATGAATATAAGTTGTTTCTATGGGATAAATAAATAAAAAAAAATGACCTATTTTTATGGAACGAAAGGAGTACTATAATTTTTAGTCGGACCATTTTATCCCTTATTGTCATATTCACATTAAACTAATGACAGCCGAGAATATTTGATCACCATCGTCAATTTTTTGATCTAATAGTCAGTCTTAGTTTTGATATAAAATTATGTTTTGTATTTACCCTTTGTATGTATCGGGTCCTAGAAAACATGCAACTTAGTATTCTCGTTGTCTCATTCAAAATGTCTATATTTTTGAATGATATGATAATTTATAAAAAATTGTTAGGTGAAGTAAGTAGAGAGAAAAAAGTAGTTAAATATTTTAATACGGAGAGAGAGATAGATTTATTGACAAATATAGAAAGTGAACATCTTGAATAAGACAAGTTAAATAGGAAAGGTGGATATCTTAAGTAGTACTCCCTCCGTTCACGATTAAGAGTCTCATTTCTAAATGGCGCGGGTTTTAAGAAATGTTAAGAAAAGTGGGTGGAAAAAAGTTAGCGGAATAGGAGTCCCACTTGTATATATTATTTTTAAATGATATGAGAGTGGAATGAGTCAGTGGAATGTGGGGTCTCTTTATAATTTATGGTAATTATGAACCGGGACTCTTATTCGTGGACAAACCAAAATGGAAAAACAAGACTCTTATTTGTGGACGGAGGGAGTATAATACTATGTGCAGAAACTTTATGAAATTAGTAGTCTATTTAGCTATTGACACAGATACTCCCTCCGTCTGCCATTAGGAGTCTCATTTCTTGGTGGCACGAGCTTTAAGAAATGTTAAGAAAAGTGGGTTGTAAAAAGTTAATGGAATAGATGTCTCACTTGTATATACTCCCTCTGTCCCATTAAAAATGAAACATTTTTCTTTTTGAATTGTCCCATTAAAAATGAAACGTTTCCTAAAATAGAAACAACTCTATCTCTACTTTTTCACCTCTCTTACTTTACTCTCTCTTCATTAACTCACAAAACAACACTGTATAAAATCATCTGCTGATGCCAAATGTTGTATATTTAATGTGACGGAGGGAGTATTAGTTTTAAATGAAATGTTAGTAAATGAGTTAGTGAAAGGTGAGACCCTATTACCATTTATGGTAAAAGTGAACTGAGACTCTTATTTGTGGACGGACTAAAATGGGGAAAACGGGATTCTTATTCACCGATGGAGGGAGTACTTATCTAACAATCAAAAAAATGAGCAACTCAGTTCATATAGATGTATAAAATAACAAAAATAAGAATCTTCAAAATTAATTATTCAGCTCGGAGTTTTGGGCGGTGAACTGTAATACTTTGATACTTTGACATTGATTAATTGGGAGATATTCTTGGCGTATAATGCGACAATACGTATAGTCTACGAGTATGCGAGAGGGAACACAGTGCCAGCGTGTATATTTCAATCTAGTACGTAAAGCATTTATTTTATTCTTTCCTTTTCTCTGAAAATAAATATAAAAATAAAAAATAAATCGAAATGAAATTTTGGTTATACTTGGTATACTTATAAATTTTGGCATTTAAATTCGTAGAACATACATAAGCATAAACTCTTTTTTTTTATGAGTTACTCCATCCATCCATTAATAGATATCCTATTTTGTCATTCTCGTCCGTTCACCAATAAATGCCTCATTTTTACTACTTTTGGTAATACACCTTACATTTCACTAACTTTATTTCACTCATATTGATGGAGACACACCCAAGCTGATCTACAAGGACAAGAAGATGGATCCATTGATCATTCAAAATGGACCAATTACAAGAGCTAGAGCTAAGAAGATAAAGGAGTCCATGATACTTTTAGTTGCTGAAATAAAAGCCCAATTCCAAGACCATTCTACATTGGGCCAAATGGTGAATATTATTCAAGTCAATGGGAAGCCCAATGCATGAAGCTTGGATTTACTAAATATCACATATTTGATGCCCAAATTGAAGATACATGATGCATTTTCGTCCAAGTTGGAGCAGCCAAAATGAAGGATTCTTTTAAGTTACATTTTATGTTAAATAAGCATGCGTGTTTCTAAGTTCTTCATGTTAAGTTCACGACTTTTTTCACAAGAAATTCACCTTCGGGTTTTATTTCAAAAACAAAGCAAAAACAAAAACAAAACAAAAATCCTAAACTCACGATCCACCACTTCATCCCCTCAAACTTATTTACAATAAAGGGTAAAATAAGTTTGTAGAGTCGGTAGGGACGTGAGTAAACTAGAAAGCAATTAAGATACCTTGAAATTTTCTCGTGGGGTCCAGACGGGGCAAAAATTCAAAAAAGATCAAAAATCGCGCTGGAAACTGTAGATTGGCAGCGGTAGCTGTGGACGAGTAAGAATGTTCCAGCGAATGGCCAGCGGGCCGCTGCGAGCTATGCAGCGGTCGCTGGCGGGAGTCCAGAAACCTGCGAAAAATTTTCAAGGCTTAAAAACGAAAACTCAAGATAAAAATAACCAAAAACTTATTCAAAAAATTGTCAAAATAGTCAAAATAAATTGTCTTAAAATAGAGTAATGATACAAGTGCTCATTATGAGGTAGGTGATGTCCGCCCTCATGGTTTGACGGTCCTCTTGAGCCTCCGTGGCCATTTGGCGAAGCTCGGCAAGTTGTTGTCATTGATGAACGTCCTCGAGCCTTTGAGCTTCCCAAAAGTTCATCTCTGCCGCCCGCCAATCGCCTTGGGCCTCCCAACCTTGTTGATTGAAGTTGTTCACCTGCTGCTGCTCCGCCCAACGATTGTCCCAAGTGTTGGACATGTTTTGCAAATAGGAGAATACCTCTCCTATTTGGGCGGAAGTACCGGCTTGGAACTCCTCTTGTGGATCCGGTCGGCCTATGCGGCGGTTCCTCCTATTGCGGCGGCGGTACCCCACTTCCTTGAGCATACGAATGCTGTCCACCCTCCATATATTCATCAATGGCGGCGTAGGTGGAATCAACTTCCAGTTTGAAGTTGGGGACTCACAGCGGCATGTTCCACCCCCTAAACTCCCCTGCGATGGGGTTAACTTCGATTGCACTCCGGTGGGCGGCGGTGTCGAGCCTCCAATTGGCCTTGTTGTCCCACGTATCAACCTTGGTCAATTGTGAGAGTGGAACAGGAAAGTGATCCTGCGCCGACTGTAGGAAGAATGCTTGGCCACTCGAGTCGGTCTTCAAAAGTCCCACCGCGAACAAAACCTCATAGGTGATTGATACGCTCGGATTTTGCATTGTTTAAAGGCCATTATTTGGTCCATTTTTTATTTCAAAGTCACTCTATACGTCCATTATTTGCATATTTTATCTATTTTGGTATTTTGACGTGTTTTGCGAGAAATGTGCATAATTGAGCCGAAAAAGGGGGCCAAAACGCAAAGTCTGGAAATCTGGAGTCAGACGGCGACCGGCAACTGTCGCGAAGTTGTGCGGCGACCGCCGGTGCCTAGCTGGAAGAGCAGTGCAGCAGTCCGCCTCGGAAAATTACACTTGGAAGAGAAGTCTCGCCCGGCGACCGCCGGAAGTCATGCGGCGGTCCGCCGCCGGAGAAACACACTTTCTCTGGACTCCAACGCGGCGACCGCCGGCCAAGGTGCGGCGGCCCGCCGGAGAAAGGCGGCGAATCCGAGATGCCCTAGATTTGCTCCAAGATTTACTATATTTTGAAGATCTTTTCCTTCTACAAAAAGGATTGGCTTTCCCCTCTAAATAAAAACTCAAGCTTCATCAAATTAGAGAGCTTCTACTTGCAAAATAATTCATAGAGATTAAAAGCTAGAGTACTTCACTTGTAAGGAGTTGGAGAAGGATTTCAAGAACATCAAGAACGACAAGGATTCAACCTACGGGTTTTATTTGCTTTAGTTTTATGTTCAAATTGTCTTTCCTTCAATCTATGTGTTTAGGTTATTCATTTATGTGTAACTAAACTCATAGGATTCCAGGGATGTGTTAGTAACGACTTTGGTTATACAAATTCCTTTTTCTATTTAATATCCGTTTTGTTTTTACTTTGTTTCTTCCCTAAGTAATTTTGATGCTGCATGATTGAGTGACACAATTGTGTATGATTTAATATAACTTGCTTCATAACTGTGAGAGAGTTCTAGCGAGTTAGACTCACTTAGTAGACGCTACAGTTAGCTTCCCTTAAAACGACACTGTTAATTGAGAGTGAGGACTTTCAAGGGTCTTAGGAGCTTTATGGAGTTACGTGTTAGGATTGAAAGCCCTAATTTTGTAATCAACGTTTGCATCGCATGAGCATAAGCTAGGTGACTCATCCTATCAAAGTAATAATTGTGCTAGGGTATTGTAGTTTGGAATTTGTATAACCATAACTGTGAACGCACATCCCTGGAATTCCCTTATCTCTATATTTTATCTCGTGATTTATTTGCATCTAGTTGTTATTTGCTTTCAAATATTTTCTGTTTTCAAAAGTTTTCAAAATCTCTTGTTTCTCCAGATAGTATTTGAGTTCTAATAGATGATATACACTTTGTGTGTGCCTTCTCCGTGTTCAATATCCCGGTACTGACCTTTAGCTATACTATATATACTCTGTATACTTGCAGGTTTATTTTACCGCGATGCTTAAGTATTAAGAGACGAAACAAGCTAAGATGGAACATGATTGCAAGGAGGTCATGGTGACCGATTTGTCTAAGCCTTATGATCCATTTGGAGGGGAAGATCTTTCTAACCCTACTACTTTCATTCTAACACTTTACCTCAAGCTTCTAAAAAGGGCGAGTCTAATCCTACTAAGCCTACCTTGCAGGAAAAGCCCAAGAGAAAGAAGAGGAAGAAGACTCCACCCCAAGATGACCCCGAAATCTACGTGATCAAAACCTCGAATGGAAAATTCAAGTGGTGGAAGAAAGTTCTCAATAAGTTGGTTCCATTCGCGGTGGCAGAGACTAAGATTGTTGGTACAAAGGCATCCCAAAGAAATCCTCACGATGGGGGATAACTCATGAACTTCAAAGAACGTCAAGCTAAAGACGAAAAATAAGCGCTTGTTGGGAGGCAACCCAACCATGTTTTTGACAATTTTTTCTTTAATTTTAAGTATTTTTGGTTTTAGTTTAATTTTTGTGCGTTGAAAATTTTTCGCAGGTTCTGACCACTCCGTGGCGACCGCCGCATGCGCTGCGGCGGTCCGCCACCTGTTCGCTGGAACAATCTGTTGAGGCGCGGTGACCGCCGGACATGCCGCGGCGGACCGCCACCTGGGCACAATTTCCAGCGCGATTTTTCGAAATTTTTCGAATTTTCGCCCCTTCAAGCCTCGACGCGAAATTTTTCAAGGTACGTTTTTTTTTCCAGTAGTTTACTCACGTCCCTACCTACTCCACAAACTTATTTTACACTTTGTTGTACATATGTTTGGGGGGATGAAGTGGTGGACCGTGAGTTTTTAGGGTTTTCTTTTTGTTTTAAAGTTTTTGTTTTTGATTTTCAAAACCCCGTAGGTGAATTTTGTGTTCTTAAAATGTTTTGTTGAATCCATGTCGTGAACTTAACATAAAGAACTTAGAAACACGCATGCTTGGGGACACACATTAGACCGAGTTGCCAATGATATTACATTCCATCTATGTTTAAGTGTGGCTTAACGTTTTGATTTGATGGTTTGGTAAAAAGGTGCATAATTAGTGAATTGCTTGTTCTCCTTGAATCATGCTTTATACCTTATGAGGATTTGAGTCTTAATTTCATTCTTATGTGATTTATCTGCATTCATGTATATGTTTCTAGAACTTGCTCCTAGTCTTGCCTAAGTCTATATAGTGTTTAAGTTGATTTAGGAGGATGATTGACCATCTTTTCTAGCCTACTTTTATCCAAAATTTTCGACCCTCTCAAAATTTCAAATTTTTCCCTTTGGAGCCAATTTTGAGCCTTTAAGACTATTCTTTGAAAGCCAAAATAAATGGGGACAATTCCTTGGGTTAGTTAGTTTTTGCTATCTTATTTTGTAAAGGGATTGGAGAGATAAGGAGAAAGTATAAAAGTAGTGTGCTTAATATAAAGACAAGTACAAGTTGTGAAATAGAAAAATTCCAAATATGTGCTTAATCTTAGAAATGATGCTTATGAAAGAGAAAGAAAGGAAAAAAGTAAAAAAAAAAGAGAAGAAGTGTGAAAGTGTGAAAATAAGAAAAGAAAATAAAAGGATTGGAAAGTGAGTTGAAGGAGAAAAATAAAGTGTTAAAAGTGTTGGGTTTAGAAAAGTGGAGTTATTTTTACTCTACTTGGTATATTTTTATTCTTTTTGAGTCACTTTTTAACCAAATAATCCTCACCTACCAAAGAGCCTACATTACAATCAAAGATAAAGACATTTCGGACTTTTGATGCTTAATCACATCTAGTAGAGGAGGGATTAGACTTTGAGCAAGCCTATGGTAAACTTTGCATGATGGATGATTTGAGTGCTTATATACTTTACCTTATACACTTTTGAGAGTGAGAGAACACTTCCCATCTTTGGAAGTTTGCCACATGTGAGTGTTTGATTTCAAGGTGTTCCACGAGTTAGTAATGAAAGTGCACTAATAAGCCTTGTTTGATTTGATTGCGTTAATACATGCTTAAGCTATTCTTTCATCTTTTGAGGCAATTATGACGTCTAGTCCTTGTGCATTCCGTGCGTCTATATTCTAGTGTCTTTATTGTTTTGTTCGAGGACAACAAAAATGTAAGTTTGGGGGAGTTGATACGCTCGGATTTTGCACTGTTTTAAGGCCATTATTTGGTCCGTTTTTTATGTCAAAGTCATTCTACACGTCCATTATTTGCATATTTTGTCTATTTTGGTATTTTGACGTGTTTTGTGAGAAATGTGCATAATTGAGCCGAAAAAGGGAGCCAAAACGCAAAGTTTGAAAATCTGGAGTCAATCAGCGACCGGCAACCGCCGCGAGGTTGTGCGGCTACCGCCGGCGCCTGGCCGGCAGAGCAGTGCAGTGGTCCACCTCGGAAAATTACACTTGGAAGAGAAGTCTCGCCCGGCGACCGCCGGAAGTCATGCGGCGGTCCGCCGCCGGAGAAACAGACTCTCTGGACTCCAACGCGGCGACCGCCGGCCAAGGTGCGGCGGCCCGCCGGAGAAAGGCGGCGAATCCGAGATGCCCTAGATTTGCTCCAAGATTTACCATATTTTGAAGATCTTTTCCTTCTACAACAAGGATTGACTTTCCCCTATAAATAAGACCTCAAGCTTCATCAAATTAGAGAGCTTCTACTTGCAAAATAATTCATAGAGATTAAAAGCTAGAGTACTTCACTTGTGCAAGGAGTTGGAGAAGGATTTCAAGAACATCAAGAACGACAAGGATTCAACCTACGGGTTTTATTTGCTTTAGTTTTATGTTCAAATTGTCTTCCCTTCAATCTATGTGTTTAGCTTATTTCATTATGTGTAACTAAACTCATAGGATTCTAGGTATGTGTTAGTAAACTAACGACTTTGGTTATACAATTCCTTTTTCTATTTAATATCCGTTTTATTTTTACTTTGTTTCTTCCCTAAGTAGTTCTGATGCTGCATGATTGAGTGACACAATCTTGTATGATTTAATATAACTTGTTTCATAACTGTGAGAGAGTTCTAGCGAGTTAGATTCACTTAGTAGACGCTACAGTTAGCTTCCCTTAAAACGGCACTGTTAATTGAGAGTGAGGACTTTTCAAGGGTCTTATGGAGTTACGTGTTAGGATTGAAAACCCTAATTTTGTAATCAACGTTTGCATCGCATGAGCATAAGCTAGGTGACTCGTCCTATCAAAGTAATAACTGTGCTAGGGTATTGTAGTATAATCATAACTGTGAACGCACATCCCTGGAATTCCCTTATCTCTATATTTTATCAAGTGATTTATTTGCATCTAGTTGTTATTTGCTTTCAAATATTTTCTGTTTTCAAAAGTTTTCAAAATCTCTCATTTCTCTAGATAGTAATTGAGTTCTAGTAGAGGATAAACACTTTGTGTTTGCCTTCCCCATGTTCGATATCCCGGTACTGACTTTTAGCTATACTATATATACTCTATATACTTGCAGGTTTATTTAGTGCTAATAAAAAGTGCATCAGTGATGAACGTCTCACCCATATCTGGAGTGAAGTCCACTGTCGGGATGCCAACATACTCGGCAATTGCCGTGATCAACCCACCGCAACAAATAGGGCTCCCGTCCTTCTTGGAGATGCGGTCGACGTAGATGGTGAAGATGATCCCAAAGTTGATCCCCTTCTTGTTGAGCAAGCTCCAAATCACGTCCATCTCTGTTTGGGAGACACTCCCACCGTCAATACGGGCAAACATTAGCTGTGTTATCGCCCGGTGGAGGTATTGAAGGACGGGGTTGCGGATGGAAGAAGACTTAGCGTAGGCCGTCATGAAGTCTTCCCCTTCGATGGTCATAGCTCTCCACATGTCGGAGTAGTCATACTCCACTTCCTCGCCGGGGTTGGGGTTGTGGCAGTGGAACACCTCGCACAAATCCGCCATCGTGAATGTGTGGTTGTGGTTGCCGAGTCGGAAGTCAATGGACTCGGGGATGCGGTTGCGGCGGTCCTTGTTGACCCTTACAGTACTTAGAAACTCAAGAGTGAGTCTCCGGTATGATGGCCACCTCCCACGAAACATATGGCCGAGGCCATTCCCCTCACTGACGTCGCACAACACCCAAAAGTCATCTATAATCCTCAAAGTGGCGAGGGGAAGATCATGTGGGTATCTCGAAGGCATGGTGTCTCTCGCCGAGACTTTCTTCCACATTGCCTTGTGTGCTTCCAACGGAAGGCTAATGCCATTGCTCTTCGCGTTTTTGGGCTTTCCTCTTGTTGTCATGGTCCTATTAAGAAACACCAAACTCATAAAGAGAGCATCAACAAATGACAAACAAGGGTCTCCCCCAAACTTGCAATCAACCTAGCAATAATCAACAAAAATAAACCATGTTTCAAGAGGATCAACAAAAATTGTCTCAAGCAAGGAGAGCTCGTGAGGTTCAGAGGAAAAAAAAGTGAGGGCATTGAAAAAGATTCGAGTGAAAAAAAGAGTCGAGAGAAAAGTAAGAATGAGGGAAAAGAAAAAAAGAATTTATATGTGAGGGCAAAAGAAATAAAGAGTGCAATAGTTGAAGAAAAGAGTGTTTTTATCTTAGTGTACAAAGAGTCTTTGTTTACCACTAACGAATTAACCTCTTCTTTGTCAAGTACTTTTGTGTCTCTTTTACAGGAATTCGAAGATGTCTTTTCCGGGGATGAACCAAGTGGATTACCTCCATTAAGAGGTATTGAACATCAAATTGACTTTGTTCCCAGTGCTGTTCTACCAAATCGACCAGCCTATAGAGCCAATCCCAAAGAGACTAAGGAAATTCAAAGGCAAGTGCAAGAGTTGTTGGAGAAAGGAAAAATCCATGAGAGCATGAGTCCATGTGTTGTTCCGGTAATTGTTGTTTCTAAGAAAGATGGATCATGGAGGATGTGCACCGACTGTCGAGCAATCAACAAAATCACAGTAAAGTATCGCTATCCTATTCCTAGGTTAGATGATATGCTTGATGAATTGCATGGATCTGTTGTGTTTAGTAAGATTGATTTGAAAAGTGGTTATCATCAAATTCAAATTAGAGAAGGAGATAAATGGAAAACAACCTTCAAAACAAAATTTGGTCTATATGAGTGGTTAGTAATGTCTTTTGGTTTAACTAATGCACCTAGTACTTTCATGAGATTGATGCACCAAGTTTTGAGAAAATTCATTGGAAAATTTGTAGTTGTTTATTTTGATGATATTCTTGTCTATAGCAAAAATGTGGATGAACATCTTGACCATGTGCATGCGGTGTTGGACACCTTAAGAAAAGAATCATTGTATGCTAATCTCAAAAAATATTCTTTTTGCATGGATAAAGTTGTTTTTCTTGGTTTTGTTGTAAGTGCTAATGGGATTGAAATGGAAAAGGAGAAGGTGAAAACTATTTTAGAATGGTCAATTCCTCAAAATGTAGCACAAGTTAGAAGTTTTCATGGTCTTGCAAGTTTCTATAGGAGGTTTGTCAAGGATTTTAGTACAATTGTTGCACCTTTGAATGAAATTGTGAAAAAAGATGTTGATTTTCATTGGGGAGAAAAACAAGAACATGCTTTTAACCTCCTTAAAGAAAAACTTACAACTGCACCAATTCTTTCTTTGCCTGACTTTGATAACATGATTGAGTTTGAATGTGATGCATCTGGAGTAGGTATAGGAGCTTTTTTACTGTAGGATGAAAGGTCAATCGCTTACTTTAGCGAAAAGTTGAAAGGAGCTCAATTGAACTATCCAACGTATGACAAGGAGTTATATGCTTTGGTTAGAGCTTTGGAATCATGGCAACATTACTTGTGGCCTAGAGAGTTTGTAATTCATACGGATCATGAATCTCTCAAGTACTTGAAAGGCCAAGGTAAGCTTAGCAAGAGACATGTTAAGTGGGTGAAATTCTTTGAATCATTTCCATATGTGATCAAATACAAAAAGGGAAAGAAAACATTGTGGCTGATGCATTGTCTCGGAGGTATGCTTTGATCACTACTTTGAGTACTAAATTTCTTGGTTTTGAGTTGATTAAGGAAATGTATGCTAATGACCCAGACTTTTCTTCTATCTATTTAGCTTGTGAGCATGCAACATTTGACAAGTTCAATAGGCATGATGGCTATTTGCTTAGAGAAAATAAATTATGCATTCCTCAGGGTTCTATGCGTGAATTACTTGTGCGCGAAGCTCATGGGGGTGGTTTAATGGGGCATTTTGGAGTACATAAAACATTGGATGTTTTGCATGAACATTTCTTTTAGCCTAAAATGCGTGTGGATGTTGAAAGAATTTGTAAAAGATGCATAACTTGCATGCAAGCCAAGTCTAAATCACACCCACATGGTTTGTACAAATCGTTACCAATTCCTAGTGCACCTTGGGAGGATATTTCAATGGACTTTGTCGTTGGTTTGCCTAGAAGAAAAAGAGGTAGAGATTTAGTTTTTGTGGTTGTTGATAGGTTTTAAAAAATGGCACATTTTATTCCATGTCACAAAACTGATGATGCAACTCATATTGCTGATTTGTTCTTTAAAGAAATTGTCCGTTTGCATGGTGTTCCTAGATCAATTGTGAGTAATCGAGATGCTAAGTTTGTGAGTCATTTTTGGCGTATATTGTGGAATAAGTTGGGAACTAAACTTTTGTTTATACTACTTTTCATCCACAAACTGATGGACAAACTGAAGTAGTAAATAAGACGTTGTCTCAATTACTACGAACTTTGGTAAAAAAGAACTTGAAAAATTGGGAAGAATGCTTACCTTTTGCTGAATTTGCTTATAATCAAAGTATTCACTCTGCTACTAACTTTTCTCCATTTGAAGTTGTGTATGGTTTCAAATTTCAATCCGTTGAGTCCACTAGATTTGATTCCAATACCTATTGAAGAACTTGCAAGTCTTGATGGAAAAGCTAAGGGCTGAAATGGTGAAAAGATTGCATGAAAGGGTAAGACTAAACATTGAAAAGAGGACAGAGCAATATGCGAAGCAAGCTAACAAGAGTCGGAAACAAGTCATCTTTGATCCGGGAGATCGGGTTTGGCTGCATACGAGAAAGGAGAGATTTCCTTCAAAAAGAAAGTCCAAGTTGCAGCCAAGAGGAGATGG
Source organism: Salvia hispanica (assembly GCF_023119035.1). NCBI lineage: Eukaryota > Viridiplantae > Streptophyta > Magnoliopsida > Lamiales > Lamiaceae > Salvia > Salvia hispanica. Next base: position 7,573,567 of record NC_062966.1, read on the forward strand.
ACCATTCCAAGTGATTGCAAAAATCAATAATAATGCTTACAAACTAGACTTACCTTGTGAATTTAATGTAAGTGCTACTTTTAATGTTTCTGATTTATCTCCTTATGTTGGTGAATTAGATTCGAGGACGAATCCTCTTGAAGAAAAAGGGAATGATGGAGACACACCCAAGCTGATCTACAAGGACAAGAAGATGGATCCATTGATCATTCAAAGTGGGCCAATTACAAGAGCTAGGGCTAAGAAGATAAAGGAGTCCATGATGCTTTTAGTTGCTGAAATAAAAGCTCTATTCCAAGACCATTCTACATTGGGCAAACGGTGAATATTATTCAAGTCAATGGGCAGCCCAATGCATGAAGCTTGGAGTTACTAAATATCACATTTTGGAGGCCCAAATTGAAGATACATGATGCATTTTCGTCCAAGTTGGAGCAGCCAAAATGAAGGGTCCTTTTAAGTTACATTTTATGTTAAATAAGTGAGATTTCCTAGAGTTACACCAAAGGTTTAGGAGTTACTTTTTTTTTATTATGAGTCTTTTTAAGTGTCTTAAGTAGTACTAATAATGTGAGACTTTCAAGAGTCCATTCTAGCCTATAAAAAGGCTTATAAGCATGTCATTTGAGGACATCATTAATCAAATACGAAAATAGACTTTGTCTTTGTGAGTTGAATTCTCTTTGTAGAGTATTTCACTTGTTTGGAACTTATCAAGATTCTTTGAGCAAGATCTTGTGGCGTTCATCCATACCGAGGTTCTTAGCTGATCATATAGCCAACGGTTCGAGGTTTTCCAAGCTCTTGGAGTGGATCAAACCAGATTATCAATCAAGGGAGTCCGCTGCCAATCCTTATACGTGGGGTTCTTGGATCAATATATTCAACGGGTCTTTCGTCGTATCATAATCCATATCAATACTAACTCCAAGGAATTGTCCCCATTTTTTTTGGCTTCCAAAGAAAAGGCTTAAAGGCTAAAAATTGGCTCAAAAGGTCAAAATTTTAAATTTTTGAGAGGTCGGGGGTCAAAAAATCTGGGTATAAAAGTATATGAAAAGAGGCCTAACATCCTCCTAAATCAACTTAAACACTATGTACACTTTGGCAGACAGAGCATGTTCGAAACATATAATGTGCGATAAATCACACATGAAAGGAATTAGGCTAAAATCCTCACATGGTATGATCGATTCAAGGGGAACAAACAATTCTCTAATTATGCATCTTTTTACCAAACCATCAAACCAAATTGTCAAATCATACTTAAACAAAGAAAAATTCACCTTTGGGATTTTTAAATAAAAACAAAAAATAAAAACTAAAACAAAAACCTAAACTCAAAGGTCCACAAGGCCATCCCCCCATACTTATTTACAACAAAGTGTAATTTGGGAGCCTAGGACGTGAGAAAACTAAAACAAAACATACCTTGAAAATTTTGGAGAGGTGTGGGGCGAAAATTCAGAAACTCAAAAATCACGCTAGAAACCAATTGGGCGGGTTTTTGGGGTCTCCAGTGGTCCCCCGCGAAGTCGAGACTTTCCAGATGGCCGACGGACCGCGGCCTCTGCCGGTCACCGGCGAAGATCAATATCTGCAGAATTTTTCAAAAATATGAAAACTAAACAAAACAAAAAGGTACTAAAAAACTTAAGCAAAAATTGCGAACCGGTTGGGTGCTTCCCTATAAGTGTCTTTTATATATTAGCTTCAATTTCCCTTTTTTTACCCGGGGTGGTTCTTTCAATCCACTTCCTCCTCCATCACCTTGTTCGTCATAGAGTTCTTCACACGGGGCCTTTGGTTAAACAATTTCCCATTCTAAAACAACTAACCGCCCATTATCATAGATTTTCGATCTTTAGGTTTCCCATCTGATTCAATTTCCCCCGTGGAAAAGAGAGAGTTTTGATTTGGCAAAAAAAATACCCCCCCAAGGTGACCCTTTTTGTGGACTAATCACCCCACCCTGGAAAACCCTTTCATCCTTTCTTTGTAAGAACAGCATCATTTTTCCGAAATTCCCCCATCTCATTTAAATGAAGGCCTTTCCTCCTCCCTTTTTTGGAAATTTTGACCAACTCACCCCCAAAGACCATACTCCATCTCAAAAGGAAAAGACATGTTTTTCCCAAAAACAAATTAAAAGGGAATACCATGGGAGTTTTGATGGGTAGGGTAGCCCACAACGCATGATCACCCAAACAGTGCCCAATCCTTTTTGTGCTCCTGCCGTAGAACGGATTTGATCCCCCGACAAGTTCGGCCCCCCAGGCTTTGGGGGATAGGCGGGGGACTCATCCCCACCGCTTGTCCAATACGTTGTCTAGCCACCTATTGTTGAAGTGAGATCCTCCATCGTTTATGAGAGCCGAGGTTACCAAACCCCAAAAAAATTTTTTCCTAACAAGGCAGTTAAAATTTAGAATCATTAGTTTTGGTGGGAATTGCTTCCACCCATCTGAAATATTAACCGCAAAAAAAATGTATTGGTTTTGTAGGTTTTCCCCCGATTTTGGGAATGGTCCCATAAAACCTATCCCAAAAAATCAAACAATTCCACCTAAATGATGGTATTCAAGGGATTTTTTCTTCTTTGATATTCCCCCCATTTCCCCGGGATTTTTTGCATGGGGCACAAAGGCAATCACGATAAATGGTTGGGGAATAAAAACCCCTTTTTAAGATTTTGATGGGGGCCCCATAAAGGCTGTTTCATGATTGGTTTTGGGTTAAAATTATATTTTTTGGGGGGTAATGCCAAATTTTGAGCTTAAGTGGGGAAATTTTTATCCGGAGTTTGTGTAAATTGACTGGGGGATGCAAAATAGGGATTTTGAAGTAAAAACCGAAGTGCCCCACCCAAAATCGTCCCGGGGCCTAGAGAATCGGGGAAATTGGCGGGGAGTAGAAATGGAGCAAAAAAGGGGAAAAAAATACACCGTCAAGGGACAAGGGAATGGGGGAAGCGGAAAAAAATCATCTACCCCGGTCAAGGAGACATAAGGCGTAATGGAGGGGGCGCGAAAAGTCATCTACCCGGGGCAAAGGGGACAAAAGGTGTCCGACATGAAGATCCTCAATTATTGCAAGGTAAATGGTCAAACCGAAAGGAAGTTTTGGTTGGTTTAAAACCACTCTATAAATGAAAATTTCCACAATGAAAAAGGGAGGGTAACGCATCGTAGTTTTGGTGGGAAACCTTAGGTGCTTAACGCCACCCCTCTTGTTTATTAGATAGTTTTTGCTTTCTACTTAGTTCAATGGCCCTCGGAGGAAATTAATTCACCGTTGGGTCTCCTCATTTCCCCTTTTTTGAAGCTTTGGTGTTTATTTTCATGTTGATGATGTTTTTTCTTATGTTTCTTGGGTGCTTTTCGCAATGGTAGCTTAGATGTTTAGATCCATGTTGTTTACATGATTTCCGTAGTTTAGAGGTTGAGATTTAGTTGTTCACGTGCTCGATTTCGAGATCCGATAGTTTAGGTGATGCATGCAGGTAATCTGTGTTCATTTCGTTTTCTGCTTGACCCAGTAGCGTAGATCCGTAGTTCTAGCTTTACGTCTCGTTTTGAAGCATGCTCTGCTTTTATTTCGTCAATGGTGTTGAAGCCTCTCTGCTGCTTTTTACTGGTTATTTGGAGAAGATGAAGAGAGTTAGTTAGAGAATCGATCGCTTTTTGCTTTTGCTTTTGGTTTTTCAGCTTTTACAGTACCAACTAGTTTGAGAAAAATGGTCCCCACTTTACTTTTACACTTTGTCTCGCCTATTTTAGGAAAGCCTTTAGCTTGGTTAGTAAGTTTCAATTGTTTTCTTTAGTTGCTTTCATGATTTATTAAATTGATGAAAATATTTTCGTGTTTTATTTTCCTTCCGTACTTCTCCGTCTCCAGGTCGGTAAATAGAGTCCGATTTAATTCCGCCAGGTCAGTAGATTAGATTTTTAACCCACCCGAATGCGTGGCAGCGACGACCCCTTTCCGTGTCATGGAATCGATCTCGAGTAGGTCCATGTCTCGTGGTTCGACCCCGCTCTTGCCGCTATACTTAGTAATATTTGTCGCATTAGTGGGAAAATTATAAATCTTGTTGAAAGGAGGACACATGCACACGACACACGTGCAAAACCCGACTTCACTGCTCTTCCACAATCAAGTTGTCCTCCAGCTTGACGATTGATGACATCTTTCAATCTATGGCCTGCCTAATCCTCTTGCATACACATCTTTAAGTATAGTACCTGCATCTTTGAACAAGTAGGACTCATCCTGAAAATAAGATCTTACATCTCTATAAAACTTCTTTCTTTGATAAGTGAGTAAGATCGAGAGGGTGTACCTTGGCTCAAATAATTAACAAAATCGGCATACCATGGAAAAGTAGTTTTGAAAATGAAGAACAATGTTCACCGGGAAGTAGGATCCGAGAGTTTGTATACTTGAAATCAGCAGAGGATTTTATACGAAAATCTTTTTTTATTTTTCAAGGAATAAAATAAGATTATTTTTGTCATAATGTTGTTATGTTTAATTTAAAGGGTGTTAATGCATGTTTAAATGTATAAGTTAATTTCGTCTAAGTCTTTTTTTAGTAGACCGGGGGGCGTTTCCATTTAAGGTAACCCATTCCCCAAACAAAGAAAAAAAAATTTTAAAACCCAGAGGAATTGACATCCATCGGGGAAAGGTTCTGTCTCCGATATTTCTAAGCCTTCCGAATAAGAGCATTGGGGGAAAACCGGGAAGGATCTAACACAAGACGTCTTTTCCCCTCAAAGGGGAGGTCTTTATAAATATTTGTTTCTTAATCAATGTAGGTTAGCATTGAGCATACAGTATTGATTATGCATTACTTGGACTTATCAAATGGTGCGGGTTTTCGTAACCCAATAATCCGATATTGGGTAGTGGTGATTAATATATAGCGATGCTAGGATTGCTATAATGTTGAATCGTCGCGAGGTGAGTTCGTTTGATAATGTCCCAAGAGGAGCGCGAAACAACGTTTTATTATTCGAACCTAGCTAGTTGGAGTTTGATCACTCTATGAATAATAAATAAGCGTTTCATGCTAAGTCCACTCTGGAATTAATAAAAGTTAATTAATTAAGTCCATAGAGACATTGATTAATTAATGGACATTTTTATCTTAAGTGGGGGAAATGAAAGTTAAAACGAAGCCCGAATTACTTATAATTTCGATTTGGATGGGGAGAGTTCGATATTATTTCGAGTGGCTGCTCGTAATATTCTAATTAAAGCTTATATTAAACCGTGGGTTCAATTTAATTAGTAAAAATAAATTGGATGAGCCCATATCCAAAACCTTCCATAGATCCCGTCGGCCCAAAATGAACTTATTATTAATAGGAATAAAGGAGACAAAAACATAATTTTAACTACTAAAATTTCGTCGCCCTCTATTAAGAGGTGTTCGAAATTCTCTCCAAATTGGAAAATGATTTTTTTGTCTTCTTTATTTAAGTCCTAGTATTCCGGTGAGATCACCACACCGATATTGGAGTCATTGGGAACCAGAGAGAAAATCATGGTCTAGTATTCAAAGCGCCGTGGAGAAGTCACTGCTCATCAATTCTTTGGAGAATTAATTATGTATTATTTTTGCTCCGTAGAAAAGCATGTTTTAGGTTTCAATATTCTTAAAGCATGATTAATTCAAGTTATGGGCATGATACATGTGAGAATTACGCGAATAGCTTTTGTCAAATAATCTAGCTAAATAGATCGATTATTATGTGATTTATTTGTTCGATTAATAATTATTAAATTATGATAACTCGACGACGCTTTAGCGCAGTTCCTACAATCCGAATGACTCTTGGCTTTGCGTCCTTCTTTGCAAACAGTGTCTAATACTGCATGGTCGGTAAATGATGGTTTTAGTCCCAACAAGACAAGCTCTAAATTTATGAAAAGAATAAACTATACAAGCATCTCCGTTCGTCGTATAGTTAGCTTGTATAGAATCTAAAGTTCTACTAGCATGCCCCAAGAAACTTCTTTGGGCCTTTTTGTTGGATGGAGGCGGGAGTTTCTTAATGGCTGCGATTTTAGCCCCATAACTTCAATCCTTGCGAAGACACTTTGTGACCTAGAACTATACCTTCCTTCACCATGAAATTACATTTCTCCCAATTAAGAACAAGGTTAGTTTCTACATATCTCGTAAAACCTTAGCCAAATTTTCAAGACAATGATCATAAGACTTCCCAAAAATAGAAAAGTCGTCCATAAAACCTCCATCACATTTTTAATCAAATCATGAAAAAAGACCATCAACATCTTTGGAAAGTCGTAGGAGTATTACATAAGCCAAAAGACATTTTTCTATAAGCATAGATTAGGCCATAAGGGCAAATAAAGACAGACTTATGTTGATCCTCGGGAGCGATGCTAATTTGATTGTAACGAATAACCATCTAAGAAACAATAGTCATCATATCCCCCTAATCTATCAAGCATTTGATCAATAAAAGGCAAAGAGAAGTGATCTTTCCTGGGTGATTTAACATCCTATAATCAAGACAAACTCTCCAACTTGTGGCTACTCTTGTGGTAATCATCTCACCATCCATTCCCGCTACACAAGTTATCCCTCCTTTCTTAGCTACTACTTGTGTAGACTCACCCATTCACTATCCAAAATGGCATAAATAATCTCGCATCTAGCAACTTGATTACTCTTCTTCACTACATCTCGCATGATAGGAATAAGTCTACGATGGTTTGCACACGAGGCTTATGCCCTCTTCAAGTAAAACACTATGCATGCAGTGTTTGGGCTAATTCCTTTCAAATCACCAATAGACCGTCCTATAGCAGACATATACATGCTTAGCACACACACCAACTTTTCACATTCATTTTAACTCAAGGCGGCGGACACGACAACAAGGTAAGTATTATTTGGCCTTAGAAATACATACCTAAGGTGAATCACAAGTAGATGGATCGGACGTGGGAGTAAAAGAATTTATAAGACAAGAATCTAAAGGGTCCGAGTTTGGTGGTATGTGACTTCCATTTCCCCACACAATCGTGACGACTTGGATGACGCTACACTCTTGATGACCTTCCTCCTTCCGAGGAACCGGAAGCGGAAGCGTCCGATAAATCAAACAAATAAATCACATAATAATCAGATCTATTTGCAGATTATTTAGACAAATTCTATTCGCGTAACTATGACATGTATCATGATCATAACTTGAATTAATCATGCTTTAAGTATAATTGAAACCTAAAACATGCTTTTCTACGGATCGAAATAATACCCTGTTGATTCTCCAAAGAATCAACGATGGCTCGACTTACTCCACGTGACGCTTTGAATACTAGACCACAGATCTTCTCTCCGGTTCCCCAACTGTACTCCAATATCGGTGTGGGCTAATCTCACCGGAATACTAAGACTTAAATAAAAGAGATAAAAATTGAATCCAAGAGGAATCTGGATGAAAAATTCGTCCCTCTACGTTTAGGAGTGGAAGAAATTTTTTAAAGTGTATTTTCTATAGAAGGTTTTGGATATGGGCTCACCCATTTACTTTTACTAATTAAATTGAACCCAAAATTTAATTAGAGCTTTAATTGGATATTACGAGCACCACTACGAAATAATATTAAACTCTCCCCATTCAAATCTGAAATTATAAGTATCCGGGTTCGTTATAACTTTTATTTCCGTGCTTAAGATAAAAATGTCCATTAATTAATTAATGTATGCTATGGACTTAATTAATAAACTTCTTATAAATTCCAAGAGTGGATTTTATAAATTCCAAGAGTGGATTTAGCATGAAACACTTATTTATTATTCATAGAGTAATGAAACTCCAACTAGCTAGGTTCCGAATAATAAAACCTTGTTTCGTGCTCCTCTTGAGGACATTATCAAACGAGACTCATCTTGCTACGATTCAACATAATAGCAATCCTAGCAATTCTAGATATTAATCACCACTACCCAATATATCGGGATTATTGTGTTGCGAAAAACCGCACCATTTGATTAGTCAAAGTAATACATAATCAATACCGTATGCTCAATGCTAACATACATTGATTAAGAAACAAATATTTATCAAGACCTCTCCTTTCAATAGATAGCATAAAGACTCTTCTTCATAGATCCGTTCAGTGTTTTACCACACCAATGTCATCTTATTTCAGTAAGGCATGGAAATATGCGGACTAACATTGCAACCTTTCATAATGGATAGTTTAATTCCATCTTGGTCGTGAAATTCATCTTTTTCTTTGTTTAGGGTGACCGTGTTACCTTAAAGTGGACGACGCCCACAACGGTGTACTAAAACAAAGACTTAAACTTTGTTAAGTTTACTTATACATTTAAACATGCAATAAACATCCATTAAATGTAAAACATAATAATATTATGGAAAAATATAATGTTTATTCCTTGGAAAATAAAATAAGAGTTTTACGATTCAATCACTCGAAATAGTATACAAACTCCAACACTTCCTTCCCATGGAATTTCAGGCGTCATAGATGTTTAGGTGATACTCTCATCATGTAGTCGCAGTGTTAGATCCCCTTTTTGTACATCTATCATGGCTCCCATGATTAAAAATGGTCTTCCAAGTATCACGGGCAATTTCTTGTCCTCCTACATGTCCAAAACAACAAAGTCAGCGGGAAAAAAGAATTCTCCTACTTTTACCAAAACATCTTCTACAATCCCCCTTGGTGTTGTTGTGCTTCGTCGCCATTTCAAGGTAATCGAGGTGGGGTGGATATTGTCAATGTCGAGCATCCTGTAGAAAGACAAAGGCATTAAATTAATACTCAATCCAAGATCGCACAATGCTTTACCTCTACATTATTTCCCAAAACACAAGATAATGTAAAACTCCCTAGATCTTTGTGTTTGGTAGGCGCCTTCTAAATTATGGCGCCGGAATTTTGTCAAGCCACTGCTTGTATTTCCCCACATCCTTCAAGAACTTTGCTAGTTAGGCATTTGTTGTAGTGCTTCCACTAGTGGAATGTTGATGTGGAATTTGCTTATGACATCCAAGAACTTGGTGAACTAGGTGTCTAGCTCTTTGTTCTTCAACCGTTGAGGATACGGAATAGTGGCGGAGTTGGGCGCCGAAAATTTGGCGGTTGGTGCTCGTGGCGGACCGCCGAAGAGGTGCAGCGTCGGGGAGATGGTTCTGCGTCCGTGTCGAATCGAGCTCGGCATGCCGGAGATCTCTGGTGGACCGCTATGTAGGTGTGTAGCGGGCCTCTATATGTGATCGGCACTGGTGTGGGGTCGTTGACTTTGTTCTATTTCTTTCCTTCCCCTTCCTAGGTCTCCTACTTGCGGAGGTTGGTATGTGGTCCGCTACGAAGCTGCACGGCGTGACACCTTCCCTTGGGATTGATCTCCGCAGGCCGGTAGTGTCCCGGAGTGTGCTTGCTCCTATTGCGGCGAGCCCCCATATTAAATTCCAACGTCCTAACTTGTACGACAAGACTTGCCAATCCATGCTCCAAGCAGCTGGTATTTCCAAATTATTCAACCTCCGATTTGTCACCTTCTTCTGTTCTCGAGCCTCAAGGATGCAGATTTCTAACAACTCCTCTCAATTAGAGCGGGGTTGCTCCTCCATACATGCACATATTTCAGAATTTTCATTAGCGTAATAATTTTGTGCATCGTATGAATAGTCGAAATTGTCTGGGTCAGTAGTATGATCCCCTTAGTCGGGCTATAACATTCTTCAGTAATACCTCCTTGCTGCTCATTAGTGTAGCGTATGGATTCTCTATTCCTATGAAGAAATCCATTAAAACAAAATAAAAATAAAAGTAAAAATAAAAATGAAAGCAACAAAATGAAAGCAATAAAATCCGTTTGAAGATATCAATCACACGGTGAGTGTAATCCTTGGCAACGACGACAAAAACTTGATGCACTTTTTATTAGCACTATAAATACATGCAAGTATACAGAGTAGGAATAGTATAGCTAAAGGTTAGATCGGAGATCAATCACGGGGAAAACAATGACAAATTTGCTACCTTCTACTAAAAACTTAATTACTATTTAGAAAACCAAAAGAATTTGAAAATTTTGAAAACAAAGAACAATTTAAACGTAATAAACAACTACATGCAAATAAATCACAGAGATAAAAGTATAGAGATAAGTGAATTCGTGGATGTCGTCACGCTTATGGTTATATAAGTTCGGACTACAGACTAGCACAGCTTCTTACTTTGATAGGACGAGTCACCTAGTTTATTCTCATGCGATACAAACATTGATTACTAACATTAGGGTTGTCAATCCTAAATCCGTAACTCCTAAAAGCTCCTAAGACCCTTGAAAAGTCCTCACTCTCAATTAATAGTGCCGTTGTAAAGGAAATTAGTGTCTACTAAGTGGATCTAACTCGCCAACCTCCTCTCACAATTATGTAGCAAGTTATATTAAATCATCCAAGATTATGTCACTCAAACATGAAGCATTATGGTTTACTTATAGAAGAAACAAAGTAAAAACAAAAAGGATATTAAATAGAAAATGAAGTGTATAACCAAAGTCGTTACTAACATATCACTAGAATCCTATGAATTTAGTTACACATGACGTAATAATCTAAAGACATTGATTGAAGGGAAACAATTGGAACATAAAACTAAAGCAAATAAAAACCAAAGTTTGAATCCTTGTAGCTTTGATGCTCTTGAATCTTTCTTCAACTCTTGCACCCGAAGCACTATAACATTTAATCTCCAGAAAATATGTTGCAAATAGAGGATCCTAATAATGAACCTTTAGGGAGTATTGATAGGGAAGAATTCGAGTTCCTAAAATAAGGTAAAGGATTGCAAAATATGGTAAATCTTGGAGAGGAATTTAGGGCAAATCTGCTCCGCTCTTTGTGGCGGACCGCGACCTGTGGCGGTCGCAGGTATTGATCCGAGAATTCTAACTCTTAGGTGGCGGTTGCCACGCTTGCCCGACTTCATTCCATGCATAAATTTTCTGAAATGGACCGCTACGAAGTGTCGGCCCGGGTGCTTGCGGTCGCCGGAAGTGTTGGCGGTCGCGGATGTGACCAAACTCCGATTTCCCACTTCGCATTTTGACTCCCTTTTTAGGTTCAAATATGCACATTTCTCACAAAACATGTCAAAAATACCAAAATAGATAAAATATACAAATAATGGACATGTAATGCAACTTTGACATTAAAAATGGACCAAATAATGGCCTTAAAACCATGCAAAATCCGAGCGTATCACTTAGTCGGTACCTATCAATTGTAAAACTTTATTTCTCAATCCACAAGGCTTTGGGGTACATATAGGTAATGATTGTAGTGTTATTCGAGAGCTTTCTTGCCTTAGAAGACAAAAGACACGATGGATTTAACAGTTAGATTCTTTCTTCTATTTACTAAAGAAGATGTCTCCGTGATTATTACTCCATTTATCCCAATCTAATTATCACATTTTTGTTTTTTGATGTCTCACTCTAATTGACATATTTCCAGAAATGCAAACATCTTTATCATCCGGTGCTTTAATCTAAACTCATGGCAAATCCTAATGTCGGAGTTGGATGCACTCGAATCTGTGATTGCACCTATCTCTTCGGACAAGCAACAAGTGATTGCTGCGATCTTCGTTGCCAACCAATTAATCAACAATAGTAACCTTTGAGCATATATGGACATGGATGGCATGCTTCGATTCCGACTCGAAGAGTTTGAGCGTTGTCCGTGACAATGATTCCCGTCGCGCCCCCAACAGGCCCCGATATACACCGCCGCACAACCGCCCTACTAGCCTTACCAGCCATTGTTGCCTCCATATCAACCTGACCCGCCCAACAACTTCACCGAAGTGGGTCATGGGTTGTGACCGCCGATGCCGTCTGTCGGTAGATCCCCGCCTGGACCCAATCAACACCAACAACATGTAAGATTTTCACACCAAACCGTGGATCTTAACCCGACAGCACAACACGTATTCGAAACTTTGGCGGCAAGATCCTAATTTGGGATGGTATATGCACGTATAATACAACGTATCACTTGGTGCGGCAAGACCTCCCACGTGTTGGACCCCCGAACAGCAATCACCGCGAGTTTCCAGCCCTATGCACCACCATGGGTGCAACAACCTTCTTGTTGAGAACAACTTGGTCCACTACAGTCATGGGAAATGTCGGCTTACGATCAGCCACCGCCGCAACACCTCCAATAGCCTTTTGGCTATGAATCGGCACCGACTTCTGATCCGGGTCCTTTCCGACAGCAACGCAGTCCATATGCGTACAATCAACCGATACTCAGCTGTCGTACGCGGACTGACAACCCAGAACCGTCGAGCCCTAGCCCTATTACGTGTAGGTACCCACAAGGTCGAATCGACGCCACCAACCGCACAGCCCCGTCATCCAACGTGTTGGGATCTCTGGAACGACACCAACATCAAGGTTACCCACTAATAGATCGCCACCGTATCAACAAAGTCGAATATCACTTGGGAGGTTTTAAAATTAAAATCGATGTTGGGAGGCGGTGGAGTGATTCTATGGAAGTGAATTTACTTACACACATTTTCCAAAATTTGTTGAGAGTTTAGATAGTTATGTGTGCGGATATGTGAGGAATTGAGAGTTTAGTTTAGTTGCGAAGTTTGTTTATTCATGTGAGAATACTGTGATTTTACTACTTCCTCCGTCCCAAGGAAGATGACCCCTTCCTTGGGGGCACGGGTTTTTATGCAGTTTTATTTTGTGTGTTAAGTGGAGAGAGTAAAGTATAAGAGATGGAATAAAATAGAGATAAAAGAGTTTCCATTTTTTGTAATGGGTCATCTTGGTTGGGACAAATAAAAAATTAAAGTGGGTCATCTTTAGTGGGACAGATGGAGTATTTATTGCGAGATTGTGGAAGAAGAGCATTGTGTTAATCTAGAAAGAGGGCTTTCCACGGACTCTACATTAGAGACATAGCGAATAAAATAATAGAATGTAAGGCTGCTTATTTAGATACATGAAACAGATCGAAACCGACCATGGGCTCGCCAAGCAATATCAAGCGGGGAGGAGGTTCGCTCCATTAACGAAAGTGAAGAGAGAAGGGGGATTCAGAGCATAGTAGATGAACACAAGGTGAATGAGTACGAGGTTGCATTTGAGACAACAAATCACAACCTTGAGGGAGAAATGGATGTGCAAGAAGGTTGGTTGCGGATGAGTTGCAATTAAAATAAAGAAAATTGGGTAAGAGATGAGGTCTTACACCGACTTGAAGATAATTGTCTATATCTATGTCGATTTATATGTCGCCGATGCAACATGTTTTGATCATCAATCATCATCGACAACGATAATGCACGATGGATTCCTCCAAGCAATGACACGGCGTGTTTGAGCATTTTTGGACGCACAAGCTTCCTGTTTTAGTGTTGAATTTTGGCAACCACGCCAAAGCTTCTACTTTTAAATCTCTTCGTGGCTTCGTGGTTTCCACCTTGAGGACAAGTTAGATTTTAACCGTAGGGGAGTTGATACGTGCATATCTCTAGGAATATCCCCATATCTTTATTAATTAGTTAGTTTTGATTTACAGTATATTTTGGATATCTATTTTCTTGCTCATTAAGTTATTATTAGTATTATAATATGGCTATTGTTAACTTTTGGAATCAATCAATGAAATAACAAGTATTTATCTTTATATTCTTTATTTTTCTGCATTCAAAACCTAAGCATTCCGATTTATCGATGGGTTCGGTTCCCTTGCGACTTTCTCTTATCTTCCTACTTGATAAGGAAGGGGTTAAACCTTATCATACTCCTCTGTCTGCCCTTAGTAATCTCGATTTACTATTTTAGTCCGTCTACCATTATGAGCCCTTGTTTACTTAAACTATAAATGATATGTACGACCTCACTTTCCACTTACTCATTTCACTCAAATTCGACTAATAAAAATAATATATAAAATGGGTCTTACATACCACTATCCTTTCTCACTCACTTACCTTCATGTCAAACTCAAATGAGACTCCTAATAGCAAACCCTAAACCCTAAACATCAAGAAATCAAAAAGAATTACGATTTTGGGTCTCGCTCGATCAAAGTGATCGCGACTTTTGATCGATCTCGATCATACCACACAAAACCCTAGATCATTTATGGACCATGGAGGATGATCATTGGCGTTCCGATGCATTCGCGATGTGGCAGCGCGGCTAAAAGTCGAGTCAACAATTATTGGAGATGTCAATGAATAAAAGGCGATAATGTCGATGAAACGAACCCGAGAACATATTTCCACTCAACTGACTTATTTCTAATTGGTAGGAAGTAATGGAATATGACCCGAGATACTATTGTTAGTAAGATCTATGTACTGAATGGAGGATGAGAGATTCGTAACAATATCGGTAATTCGATTGTTGAAAATGTATAAGCCTTCTAACGAAGGGGATAAGTGCCACAACCATGTTGGGGCTTTATTTGCTATATTAGCTAGAGATCAAGGACTAAGAAATGTTTTTGAGTTTGAATCCATTTCGGAAAAAATGGACCGACATTGCACCCCGACAACAATATCTCATCCAACTGAAAGTAGGACTCCAATCAGGAGCAAAATGCAACACCAATGAATTGTGGGATTCCGAGACTACACCTGGAAAATTATTTCTAGAAAGATCTAGAACACAAAGCTCGGAGAGCTGGCCAATATATAGAGGAATGGATCCAGTGAAGTTGTTTCTCCCCAGGGATACTTCGAAAGTTTATGCAGAAAATTCTCCCAGGTCTAGCATCAATCCATCGAAAATATTATAAGCTAAGTCCTGAAATTGGAGTGATTCGATATTCCTTTCCGATTTATTTCCAAATAAATCATCAAGTTGTCCCTTAAAGCCATTACCATAAAGAAGTAAGGACCAATGGATGACGTAGATTGGACAAAGATTTTGGGATTTGACCTTCAAGCTTGTTATCGAAAGATAAAGATCTTCAATAAGAAATAATCTCACTATGAATGAATCGGGAATTAGGCCATCTAAAGCATTACCGAAATGTCCATATTGATCCACTTTTTATTAGACGAATATACAAGGGTATAAATAGTATAGCTAATGGTCGTATCCGATATCGAACACGGGAAAACAATCTGAGCAGTTACCTTCTACTAAGCTTTTTTACTATTTGGAAAATCGAAAGATTTTTGAATTTTGAAAATAAAAACTTTTAAAAAACGAATTAAACAACTAATGCGGATAAAACACGAGAGATAAACTAGATGATATAAGCGAATTCCAAGGATGTGCTTTACGTTATGGTTATACAAATTTCAACTACAAACCTAGACGTTCTTACTTGAGAGGACGAGTCGCCTAAGTTATGCTCATGCGATACAAACGTAGATTACTTCGTAGGCGCGTCAATCATAGATTTATAACTCCTAAAGCTCCTAAGACCCTTGAAAAGTCCTCACTCTCAATTAACGTGTCGTTATAAGGAAAGCTAATTGTAATGTCAACTAAGCCGATGTAACTCGCCAAACTCCTCTCAGATTATGTAGCAAGTCAATTAAATCATCACGAGAATGTGTCACTCAAACATGAAGGAATTACCGAACTTAGAATAGAAAGAGTAAGAACAAAACGGATGTTAAATAGAAAGGAATTGTATAACCAAAGTCGTTACTAACACTTCCCTAGAATTCTTTTTTTTTGTTTTGTTTGGAAGTGCGACTAAGTTATGATCACCAATAATCTAGAAATTGTATGATGATAATTCATGTCAAGATAATGTAGCAATTGCGGTTTTAAATGACGAAAGACTTTTGTAACTTAAAAACACACTAGTGAAGTAAGGTGTGACCAAGTTACAACCAATAGTCAAATACAAATCAATGAAATTAAATCTTGATAATTTAATTAAGAATCACGTGTATAATCCATGGGAAAAGACAAAATAGTAAAGTGAAGGTTGACTACCTTATTATCGCATGTTATAATAGACGATGAGTTTTGATCAAAACTAAAGAATATTCCGCCCCTCCCAAATTACTATAGTTGTATTCCATGGCAGGTTCCACTTGAAAGCTTCTCCAATCAATTTTAACTTGTGATCGGGGCTAAGAATGGGGAAACTCTGTGTCCATATTATCATGGACACCTTAAAACAAGAAGCTTAGAAAATCTATACATCTATAAAAGTGGAGTTTTGGGGATATTTACGAACTGCTACGTTGAGTTTTGATCGAAGATTGACAAGAACGAAACAAGAAACTAGAAACAACACACGCGTTTACGGGTTCGGCAATTTGCCTACATCCACGGAAGGGATGAGATGTTTATTACTTCACTCTTTGGTGGATTACACAGAAATAGAAACAAGAAGATGAAAACTCTCTCGAGCTACGCACCCTACAATGGTGAACTCACAGCTCTTTATTTTCTTCCTTCTCTACTCACACTCTCTGCTTTTCGTAGTTACTTACAATGAGGCAATTGCCTTTTATATATCACACTTGTAGACAACTCAAGTTAGTTACTAACTAACTCCTCCTCTCTAAGTCTTGATCCCATGCAACTCACTATCATGCACCCTCAACCAATGAGCCAATGAACGAGCCAAATGCTCACTCCACGCTCATGCATGTCTCGCCGCATCCTACATGCTATTTTAGATTAAACATTATAATTTACTAGTATCACACTCGTGAAATAATTCTCGAAATGATAAACATATCATCATACGAAATCTAAAACCATAAAATATATGCTGAAAATTCATTATATAAATATATAAAATAAAATTTGAAATCAACAAATTTGTAAAAATATAGCATTACTTAGTAATTTCAGCAAAAATTTCTCAATAAAAATGACGAACTAATTGGAATCAATAAAATTTTTTTATTACTACTAATTAACAATTAATCGCATCGATCTTCTCTTCTATTCCTATATGAATTCATCTTACTTCTAATCTCTCCTATCCTTTTTTTATCTGCTTGTCTTTATCTCCAAGAGCCTCCTTTTCCGTTCATCATCTCTAGCACTTTCATAGTCCTATGCTTACGTCATCTTCTCCATCATGTCGAGTTCCTCGAGCTATATAAGAACTTCAAACAAAAAATAACAAAACTAGCTTTTATAATGACAATTGATTTGTCGTCGGGCTTGGCCATCTCAAAAAATGCATACATATCTCACTTTGATGACATATGGAATGTTAGGCTATATAATTCATTAAGGAATATGATATTCATATGGAAAACAATGTCTTATTGGAGAAAATCCAATAATGACAAGGAAAAGCCAATGAAAAAGTGAGTAAGAAGGTAGCAAATTAGACATATTTATAGAGGGTTTAGGGTATATATTATGGTACAACCTCTCAACCAAATTAGGCTAATGAACTTATGGGATTTCACTAATAACTACTTACTCCCTCCGTCCGCAAATAAGAGTATCGTTTTTCCATTTTGGTCCGTCCGCGAATAGGAGTCCCGGTTCATATATACCATAAATGGTAAAAAGCCTCACATCCCACCAACTCATTCCACTCACATATAATTTGAAACTAATATATATAAGTGGTACCCTATTCCACTAACTTTCTTCCACTCACTTTTCTTAACATTTATTAAAACCCGTGTTGGAATAGAATGGGACTCTTATTTGCGACGGGGAGTACTTTGCAAAGTCTTGATAAGAATTAAATTAAGTTAAATAACACGAATGGAATTATTGTGTAACGGCTTATACATTGATACATACTATAATTTGTACAATAACTATAATAAATTTACTTAATTTAAATTAGTGCCTAAAACCATATAACTTCCCATTAGTAACGGCAAAGTTAGGCAAAGTTAGTCAAACTATGACTATAAGGTCATAACTTTGCATTTAATTGATAAAAATAGAATCATACTGTTATTGGGCGTCTGGTTTGTGTTAGACTCAACATTAATGTGGTAACCACTATTTGTGCTATAGAATTAATTTTGTAGAAAAGAAAGGAAATCAGTTTTATTGTAGTTATTTATTTCATAAATATTCAAATTGGTTCATAATTTATAAATATTTCAAAATAAGGACAAAACTTACATATATTTCAAAAGACGGCCAAAACTCGCCTTTTTTATATTTATAGATTTAAAACTTTTAATAAATTTATAGAGCTTAACAGGCGGCGTTGTATAGATGTGAAGGTTATGATCATTTTATTTAAGCTAGCGTTACTATTTTATATTTCGAGATCTTTAAATTTCATCAACTAACATTATTTGAAATGTCAAAATAATTATAAGAGATTTATTTTAATTTAATTTATAATTAATATTTGGATCACTAAAAGTCATTTGAGAAGAATACCAAAACCGACAAGATATTTATAAATCCCGATGTAATTGTATTCAAGTAATTGTGTTCCTGTGTCGAGATCTCGATTAGACGAGCAATACACATTCGTGATAATTTCTTTTCGAATTTTGATTGAGATTTCAATAATCCCATGGATGTGAAGTCACTTCATTAGTGTTTCAGATGATAGTCCCTAAATGAAACAGATACGGGGTGCAAAGTGATCTTATTCATGCATAGATGTACTCACCAGGTACTTTTTGTATATGGCATTATAGATGGAAAAAATAATGCTAATTACCTTTGTTTTTCAATGATTATAGATGGAAAAAATTAATGCAAATTACTATTGTTTTTCAATGATTTGAAAGTTCCGATGAAAAATTTATCATTCTTGGATGGGGATCTTTTGCGGGGCTCTTACTACTTTTCGTATACGATGAAACACGAACAATGAGCAAGAATATTTTTTAGTGTCGTCCGAGAGGAAATCGACAGTCAAACAAAGTAACAAAGTATTAAACTTTGTTTATTTGGAGTGCTACAAAAACTTTGTTTTATTGGCCGCGGCTCCCTATTGCGTAGGACGTGAGCCGGGCGGGTAGGTGCGGACACGCCATCGCCGACTACTCGGCGTGGATGGGACGAGGGTAGGAGCCGCGACTCGCACGCGGCTCCCTATTGTGGGGCGCTGATCTATTTGACCATTTATGGGATTAATTAATTCACATATTAAACACAAAATTGCATGTTATAACACATATAATTTATGTAAAAAGAAATAAAACCTAAAACATGAGTTTCCTATGGTTTAGAATTACCGATCCGATTCTCCAAAGAATCAACGATTGCTTGCGCCTTCTCCACGTGATGTTCTTCGTACTCAACCATGAATCTTCTACTCGTATCTCGAACTCGAATCCGACTTTTGGGTGGGCAAAGTTTGTCCGAATCGAAAGGACTTGATTAGAAAGAAAACGGAATATCGTTCGTCAAAAGTGATTTTTCCTTCCACTCCCGAAGGGAGCACGAAAATTATGAGTTAATTAACTCTAAATCTTCTTTCTAATCTCCTTTTATATAGAGTTATGGGCAGATTAGGATCCATGGAGGTTGAACTAGGCCAAACCTGTTGAACTTTACTAATTAAATTGAGCCCTAATTTAATACAAGTCCGATGAATATTATTACGAGTAATTGATTACGCTCGGATTTTGAACAGTTTTAAGGCCATTATTTGGATTTTGATACGATCCCTAATTGATACACTCGAATTCCGTGTCAAAGTTGCATTACATGTTCATTATTTGCATATTTTATCAATTTTGGTATTTTGACTTGTTTTGTGAGTAATGTGCAAAATAGAGTAGAAAAAGGGCATAAAAAGGTGAATTTCCGGAAGCAGGAGCTGAAGGGCAACCCAGCGCCCGCGCAACGATTCCGGGAGTTCAGAGTGTCCAACGGCCCGCGGGAAAACGCAGCACACAACAGCTGTGTTCAAACTCAATTTGCCGGTGATCCTGAAGTCCGACAGGGCATTCTACACACCATTCTCTTCGTCTTGAAAAGATCTTCATGATGGTACCAAGATCTCCTCAATCGGAGTTCTATGTAGAAAGTTATGGCCGTTCTACCAAAGTCGCGCAAAGCTGTCAAATTCAGTCTAGGCGGAAATTTAAAGAAGGAAATAAGATATTATCTTATGAAGCCAAATCTTTTTCTTCTACTATGGGGAACGAAAATTCCATCTTTCCTAATGCTTGGAGGAAACTTATTACCAAATTTAAATCCTTCTCAAGCTTATATATACCTCATAACCTCATTCATAGAATTCACCCTTCCATAGCCCCCAAAAGGGAGCCTTCATGGCTCCTCCTCCAACCATAGTTCTTCATCTATATCTTCTTTTTGTTAATTAATTCCATAGCATTATGAGAGTTCTTCATTGTGCATGGGGTTGGAGAAAGAAGTAAGAGATCATCAAAGAGCTACAAGGATTCAACCTTTGGGTTTTATTTGTTTTAGCACTTATGTTCACTTTGTGTTCACTTCAATCTATTTTTTTAGCTTATTCATTTATGTTTAACTAAATTCATTTCGCTTCAATCTATATTTTTAGCCTATTCATTTATGTTTAACTAAATTCATAGGATTCTTTGGATGTGTTAGTAACTTTTATTGGTTTATACAATTCATTTTTCTATTTAATATCCGTTTTATTTTTACTTCGTTTCTTCCTTAAGTTGTTCCATAATACTTCACCTTTGAGTGACACATTCGATGAAGATTTAATATAACTTGCTACATAATCGTGAGAGGAGGTTGGCGAGTTAGATCCACTTAATAGACACTACAATTAGCTTCCTTTAAAACAACACCGTTAATGAGAGTGGGGACTTTTCAAGGGTCTTAGGAGCTTTTAGGAATTACGGATCTAGGATTGACAACCATAGTGTTAGTAATCTACGCTTGCACAGCATGGGCATAAATTATGTGACTCGTTTATCAAAGTATAAACTGCTAGAGTATTGTAGTTGGAATTTGTATAAGCATAATTGTGAACGCACATCCCTAGAATTCTCTTATCTCTCATATTTTATCTTTGTGATTTAATTGCAATTAGTTATTTACGTGCTATTAATTGTTTTTATTTTCAAAATCCAAATTTCTCTTGTTTCTCTAGATAATATTTGACGTTTAGTACATAATAGCATGTTGCAATTATATTCCCCGTGTT
This sequence comes from Salvia hispanica, assembly GCF_023119035.1. NCBI lineage: Eukaryota > Viridiplantae > Streptophyta > Magnoliopsida > Lamiales > Lamiaceae > Salvia > Salvia hispanica. Next base: position 7,594,698 of record NC_062966.1, read on the forward strand.
TAATATCCCGGTATTGACCTTTAGCTATACTAGATCTACCTGTATACTTGCGGGTATTTTTAGTGCTAATAAAAGTGCATCAAGTTTTTGGCGTCGTGGTCGGGAATAACATCACTTTGTGATTGATATCTTCCAACGGACAATTTTACTACTTTGGATTTTCTTGCTTTCAGTTTTTAATTTTTAGTTTTAATTTTTTTTTTTTTTTTTTGTCTCTTTCGGGTAGTTTATGCGAACGCGCTCCGGGAAGACAGCTTACGCGCCGATCTCGAACTTGAAAGGACACGTAGAAGAATAAGAAGTGAACGACTAGCAATAGTGACAAAGACAAGAACGAGCTGGAGTTTATTGCTCAGGTGATGCTCTTGATGGATGAGAAGCGCCGCGAGAGGCGCATGAGAAGAAAAACAAGGAGATAGTTCCTGTTATGCAAATGTTTAACCACGGGAACGTTCTTAAGTTTCCCTAGGGCCCTCGTGTCGATGCTAATAATTTTGAGCTGCGCATACTCCTTATTCAAAGGGTTGAGCAGCATCCTTTTGCAGTGTAGCTCTGAAGATGCAAACCTCCACCTCTCAAAGTTCGTGGAGATTGCCAACACTCTAAAGTTGAGTGGGTGTCGATGGCGATGCCATTAGGGTACTTCTTTCCTTTTCCCTTACGTATTCCGCTAAGTAATGGTTTGAGTGTCTACCTACGTAGCAAGCCTCCACATGGAAGACATAATGGCAGCATTCCTCAATAAATACTATCCGCCGGCACCATAATCGGGGTTGAAGAGCAAATCTTCCAGCTTCATTCAACGCCTGTGACAAGCCCTTTATGAGGTTGTTGCTCGTTTAAAGAGCTCCTCCGTTAGTGCCCTAACCATGGTTTCCCTACCCATAGACCACCAGTAGCATTTTATATTATGGCTTCAATGAGCAAATCCGTGCTATGTTGGATTTAGGGGCCAACTAGAGGATTCCTACGAAAGAGCTGAGTGGAGGCTATGGCAGTTGATAGGCCACCAACAATCGCGGGTGGTCGAAAGAGGCATCATCATGAGAAGCTGGGTGCAAGAGCCGAGGCAGAGGAGAACTCTTCGCAAAGGAGTTGCGTAGCCGAAAAGTTAGTGAATTAGATGGATACATCAAGGAGAGAAGATCTCGGTTCCCACCGACTTCCGTTATAATGGGGCCACCAAACCCTACGCCAAAGCCAATCCCACCGAGGATGTCAACTATGTGCAACAAGAGGTCTCTAATAGATCTTTCAACAACAATAATTATCGTCCTAACCAGGTAATTACAATAATTATACTTGGAACCATCCTCACACCCAACCTTTCGTACTCTAACAATAATTTCTTGCAACCCCTCGCATGATTTAATTCAATAAAGGTAGAGTAGACATCAACGACACAAGATTGGAGTCGTGGAAGCAAGGTTGAACAACCTCGAGGCCGGAATAAACACGATCACAACCGCCACCTCAATCAAAACTCGATGGACCAAGTCCAATAAAGATAGATGAGGATAAGGAAGGTAGCAAGCCACGAGTGGTCAGATATCAACAAAAAGTGGGTCGCGAAGCAGCGTTGTAAACCGGAGTCTCGGCCTCGACGCCGTGGGACCCTCGCAAGCCTTGCAGCCGCCGCCGCCGAGCCGGGGTAGAAGCACCCGCGAAGAAAGATGCTCTCGTGTGGCACAATGGGATTGTACTCCTTTCACGAAGGAGGACGTTTAAACTTGGAGGAGCAATTTAAGCACTTCTTAAATATGTTCTGCAAAGTGCACATTAATACTCCTCTTGTCAATCGCTATGAAAATACCTAGGTATGCAAAACTACTTAGGGAGGTCATGATGCGAAAGAAGGTTTACTAAGGCAGGTCTTAAGTTGCCTCCTCCATTGCGTTGAGATCATTCAACGAAAGAAGCAGCAGCTGCAGGGATCCTACTAGCCCATCATCAGGTGTTCAATTGGCCAAGGAAAGGTGGACAAAGCGCCCGCAATCTTGGAGCTAGCATCAACATCATGCCACTCAAGGACTACTTAAAAGCTCAACATCTAATTTTCACTTTACGACCGCATTGCACGATTAGGGTTGGCTGATAACCCGCAATTAAGGCACTGGGCATGATCGACAATGTATTGGAAAAGTTGATGATTTCATCTTCCTCGATTTCATTATACTTGATAATTTCAAAGTTGATAAAAATGTGCCACTAATCCTCGAAGTGAGATTTTCTTACCACAAGCAAAGCTCTTATTGATGTAGGTAGGGGAGAGACTAAGCTGACAATGCTAGCAAGTCCACCTATAAGAAAGAGATTTAAGTCTTCAATTACGCAGTGAGGCACAAAGAGCTAAGATGGAGCACGAGTGCAGAGTCGTGATGATGACCAATGCAACTAAGCCAAAAGGGGTGGATTGTTCTAACCCTTCCATTTTCATCATTAATGCTTTACCACCAACTCCAAAAAAGGGCAATTTATCCCCCCCCAAAGTTTCAGGGGAAAACCCCAAAAAGGGAAAAAAAGAAAAAAGGCTGCGCAAAATGACCCCGAAGTCTACATGATCAAACAAATCGAAAAAATTCTTCTTCTTGTCTTGGGTTAAAAGTGGATTTTAGAATTAATTGTATACAAGAAATTTTATTGTGCAATATCTCAAAAAATGCTTTTAGTATACCTCTAACAAAAAAATTTTGATTTGTTTTAAAATAATGTGATTGTGATAAATTAATGTGATTTGTGCCAACAATTGAAAAAATAATGTGATTTGTGGTTGTGGCTTGGGGTGGAAAAAATTTTTGTGTGGTGGAAAAAAAGTGGCTTGTCCACCTAATCGTGGACACTCTTCTGAAGAAGAGCATTTGAAGACGATGGAGGAAGAAAGAAATGGGAGGTACTTAGAGCGTCCACTATAGGAGAGAGCGGCTCATGGCTCTCCCGTGGCCCACCGCGGCTCCCTATAGTGAGTATCATGGCGTTAGTGGTGTGGGGGTGCCCACGAGAGCGCCACTCGCGTGGCCCGGCCGGGGCGCTTGGGCGAGCCGCGGCTCTCCTATTGCCGGCCGAGAGCCGTGGCTCCCCCTATTTTCAATTTTTTTATTAATTCTATAAATCTACCCATCTTTTTAATTTATCGACAATTCTACTTTGGAAAATTGATTTCCCGAAGATGAGTTTCAACAATTGGTCGATAGGGAGTTCGATGAACTCATTGAAGAGGTCAACGGGGAAGGCGACGAGGAGGAGGCGGTGGCGGTGGTTCGGTCGTTCTTCCATCGGCGGACAATCCACCATTAACATGTCGGGGCCGACCAACGGTTGATGGAAGACTACTTTGGCGACAACCCCCGTTATTCGGAAGACTACCATGTCGCAACGGCTATTCATCCATATAGTGACGATATTGGTGCGGGTACGGGTGCTTCACCGCGTAGTGATCTTTGCGGCCGACCGGTTGTCGACACCGGCGCAATTAGGCAACTTGCCTATGTCGTCCCCGATATGTTCTACGAATACCTACGTTGGATGAAACAACCGCCCTTACGATGCTAAGCGGTTTTTTAATAGTATCTAGGACATCTTCCCCGGGATCTACGGAAGCCAAATGTCGATGAGTGCCCAGAGATTGATAAGTATGCCAGGGGCACAATACCATTTTCCGGGGATCTTGGGCGCATCGATTCATTTCCGGGAGTGGAGGAACTGCAGTTGCTGGGAAAGGGCAGTTCACATCGGATGTAAAGGAGACACCCAACGATTATCCGGAAGTTGTTGCGACTACGTTTGCGTATTTGAGCGAGCCTTTGGTTTCCTCCAATCGCGATTGGCCATTCTACGGTGCCCGGTTCGACAATGGCGCGAAAATGATGTCATTTGCATCATGTATGCCCGTATCATATTGCACAATATGATAATAGATGCGAAAGGATATCTTTAACGGCGGGCCGGAAGAGGGTTTTGTCAGTCCGATTTCAAGCCGCGAGGGTGTCAGGTAGTAATGCATACTTGATCAACGGTTGGATATGCGGGGGGAAACATAAAAAATACGACAAGGGGTGATTTGGTAAAAGGGTGCGGTCGTAGGGGAGGGGGGTGAGCGTGATATGCGTTCGTGGTGTAGTTTATGTGCGTGTAATTTTTGTTGTATAATTTTACCCTTTTCTATAATACAACAAAATTTGGTTTTAATTTTAATTTTTTTATTAAATTATGTTTTTTTTAATTATTATAGTCAATAATTTTTGTAGTAGTAGAATTAAAATATAAATAAAATAAAAAATAAATTATTTTTGGCGGGCTTCCCCTGTGGAAAACAAGTTTTTTGGTAGCATGGCCACGCTTTGTGGCTTGCCACGTTTTGTGGGCCCCCGCCAATAAGTGGACACCTTAGAAACCCGGGCCCGATTGATCAATTTTTTAAAACCCCTAGAATGAGATTTTACTAATATTATTGATTATTGATTGTTGAAGGAATAAATATGGCTCTTGCACGTTATATATTTTCATTTTAAAACCCAAAATGGAATGAGTAAAAAAACTAAAAATGGGTCCCTTATAAATATAAAATTTCATGCTTTTAAATAACTAAATATTGTATGCTTTTAAATAACTATACCTCTTTTGTACATATTTTTTTTATTATTAATATTACTACTGATTTTAACATTATTATTTTAAAGTTTTATTACGTATAAATTTAAAAATTTGGTTTTAATATATTATTCGTATTTTTATTAGAGTAAAGGCCAAATATGGCCCCTAACATATGGGGGTTTATTAATTTGGTCCTTCTTTCATTTTTATTATTTGGTCCCCATATAAACTCGGACCCCAATGGTCCTCACTTGAAACATCAAAAAAAAGGCGGTGATTGCAATTTGACTATATTAAATTACTAATGGTAATTAATTATACCTAATTTTAATTCTTAATTCCATTAAGTTAAAATTATTCATTTCATTTTGCAACGTACATCTTTTTTCCCAAATTTTTCTAATAGGAAAAAATTATAATTAGGTATAATTAATTACCTTAATTTTAAAATAGTCAAATTGGTCATCTTATTTTTTGGTTTTTGGGGAGTTCCCAATTTTTTTCAATAAATGCGGGGTTTCCCAAAAAACTCAAAAAATCAATACTGGCAGGGTTTCTTCCAAAAAATCCGCCAAAGGAAACGAAGGGAAAAATCGGAAATATTTAATGCAACAAATTAACCTAGAAACTTAAACGGGTAAACAAAATGGAGTTTTATAAATGACGATCAAAACTTAAGAGAATGACATAGGTTTCAAAATAACGTCACGAAAAAGAGAGGCCTCAAAAACGAAAAAGAGTGTCAAACATCCAAATCAATATCGAGTATTAGAACTTAG
>NC_062966.1:7600166-7775123 GCF_023119035.1 Salvia hispanica
TTATTTATTGTTTCATTTTCTGTTGATAAGTTGCCAGTGATATAAAAGGACGGCAATTGATATCGCAGTGTATTTTTTACATATAAAATTATGATAAGTAGCTCATTCTGAAAATAAATTTATTCAGTCATTTAATTTAATTTTCAACTCTGGCGTTAAAATATACACACATTATAATGGATATAAATTATGATAAGTAGCTCATTCCGGATCTTCAAACGGCCCAGTTTGGTATGGATCTCTCTGTGTGTTTGTTTTAATTAATGAAGTGGTTGAGAGTCTATCCATTACTCCCTCCGTCCCGCTTTAGGAGTCCCGGTTGAGATAAATTAATAAAAAATATCTACAAAGTATTAAAAGTGGGTCCCAACATCCACTACAACTAATAAAAAAGCGTTAAAGTGGGTCCCAACATCCACTATAACATTTATTTATTGGACACTAAATTAAAAGTGGGTCCCAACATCCACTACAATATTTATTTATTACACACTTAAACACTTTTTTCTTAAAACATGTGCCTGACTCAACCGGAACTCCTAAAGCGGGACGAAGGGAGTATTAATTAACGAAAGTTTATCCGATAAAATATGGATAAGTTAGATACTTTATTGATATTTATTTCAAATTAATATTTTTATTTAATTCTAAATTTGACTCTTTCTTCCAAATAGTAACTTGTAAGCATTCTTAGAAAAATAAAATTATGTTTGTGGTTATCTAATTTATATGTTAAGCATAAAATTAAATAGAGTAGAAACAAATTTTCGCCTTTTAACCATTAGGTTATCGATCGATAGAATTTTGTTTCACGATATTAGCATTTCATGTTGACCGGAGTAGTACGTACCAAGTAATGTTAGTAATGCTTGTGTGTGCCATAGTATATGAATTACATTTAGTACTGTAGTTATTTTAGTAGATAAACTAACTAAAGGTAGCACACACAAAAATTAACAAAAATATTATTTTTGTATTAGAATTCCGTGTTTTGTCTCTTTAAAATTCAATTTAAGAGTACTATAGGCGACAGGTGTATGCTCATCATAGTATATTCACAAATACTAATCCATCCGTTTCATAATAAATATCACTAATAACATAAAATTTTAGAAGATATATTGGTTTTTATGAATGAAGAAAAAAAATAGTATTAATATTATTCTAAGAAAAAACTTTTTCTAAAAATAATAAGATATTTTATATTTTATGAGACAAATTAAAAAAATAAATATACCATATACTGTACGACGTAGGGAGTATAATTTTGGGTGTCGTTAACTCAATATAATGTGTTATATACATTATCATATTTTATATCCAACAAGATTTTGATTATCGCCTTGATAGTATAATTTTGTCGTTAACTCAATATAATGATTTTGATTATCCCCTTGATAGTTTTTCAAACTTCAGTTAAAGAATGTCACAAAAAGGACGCTATTCCTTCCGTCCTATAAAAGATGTCACACTTGTGGCACGACACGAAATTTTAAAGCCATATTTGGTTGTCATGATTCTGTTTGGGAAGTAATCTGATTTCTTACATTTTAAATTCTTGTGTTTGTTTCAGTTTTTAATCAGACTGAAAAAGTAATCAGAAACCCGGAACAAGGAAAGTTAGTACAACTTTCTAGGATCCAGAATCCTAGCTTTTTTTTAACTCTTTCCTAATTTTAGAATTCTTACATTATCATTATTATTACTACTACTACTACCACCACTACTACTACTACTACTACTACCACTACCACTACTACTACTACTACCACTACTACTACCACCACCACTACTACTACTACTACTACTACTACTACCACCACCACCACCACCACCACTACCACTACTACCACCACTACTACTACTACTACCACTACAACCACCACTACTACCACCACCACCACCACCACCACCGCCACCACCACCTCCGCCGCCGCCGCCGCCGCCACCCCCACCACCACCACCCCCATATTTTTAGTTTGGTGTTTAAATCAAATATAAATTATAAAATCTTTCCAAACACTGGAAAGTAAAGTTATTAGGAATCATATTCTCAGAATTCATTTTCCGGGGAATCATTTTCCTTTCCAATTTACTTTCCTGTCAATCAAACATGGTCTAAGAGGTTTTATTTTGTGTGTTAGGTTGAAAGAGAAAATACAATATTAATATTATTGTGAGAGAGAACTTTTTAAAAAAATGAAAATGTGACATCTTTAATGGGACAACTAAAAAGGAAAGTAATACATCTTTTATGGGATGGAGGAATAATGCATATTCATGTTTGGTTGTCAGGATTCTGTCTGGAAAATAATCTGATTCCTTAAATATTAAATTCTTATGTTTATTTCGGAAGAATCATATTCCCATAATTCATTTTCGTAGGAATCATTTTCCTTGCCAACTTTACTTTTCCGTCGACCAAATATGGTCATAATATATTCAGTTGAAATTCATGTAATATAGATACTGAATAAGAGCTACGGATGGAAACCCATCGTTTATTAGGCCCAATGGGTTGTTTTGGCCCAAAAAAAAACTCAATTAAGCTACAGAAACATCATTATCTGAAAAGACATTTGAGTTGTGTGTCTGGAAAATTTTAGAGTTAGATAGATACTCCTCCGTCCCACAAAAGATGTCACACTTGTGAGATGGCATGAGATTTTAGGATGTTTTATTTTGTGTGTTAAATGAAGAGATAAAATATTATTTTTATATTTATTTGAAAGAAAACTTTTTTTTAAAAATACAAATGTGATATCTTTTATGGGACAAGCTAAAAAGAAAAATGTGACATCTTTTGTGTGACAGAGGGTGTATTAAATATGAGAAGAAAAGTTGTGCATATTACATACTGAATAAGAGCTACGGATGGAAACCCATCGTTTATTAGGCCCAATGGGTTGTTTTGGCCCAAAAAAGAAACTCAATTAAGCTACGGAAACATCATTATCTGAAATGACATTTGAGTTGTGTGTCTGGAAAATTCTAGAGTTGATAGATATTAGATATGAGAAGAATAGTTGTGCATCAGCATTACTAAACTCATAATATTAATAGCAAGGCTCCCCTCATGTGGTCCAAGTCCATTTTTGTTGAAAATGACGATTCTTCTTTAAAGTATCACTTCACAGAAAAGTTGCACTTCATGCAATTATTCAAAGTGTCAAAGTGATTTATAGAATTACTATTCTCACGGTAAGTCTGATACTCCCTTCATCCCAAGATAAGCTCATGTTCTTTTTTGGGAGATCTTACTATAACTAAATCATTTCTCTTTTTAGCAAAAAATCATCTCTTTTATTTTATTGTTCACCTACTTTGTTCTTTCTTTACTTCTCAATTTTTTCTTTATTTCATATTTTTTCTCTCTCTACTTTAACCATATAAATATCAAATTACTTGAATCTCATGCTCAAAAGAAGTGTTTCCTTATATCGGGACGGAGGGAATATATTTTTCAAACTAAAATAGATTCGTTTCATTAGATTCGTTTCATTAGATTTCGTTTTTGGTGACGTATGCTGAGATGAAACAACTGTGCTAAATGCCATTTTAATTAAGCCCACTAACCCATTAATCAAGTGAAGTCTATTAAGGCAACACCCTATTAAGTGTTAATTGAGTTTACACAGTATTTTTAACTCCATCCTTTATTCATCTAATCATCTTTAATAAAAAACTATTGAACTTAAGGTAAAAGAAAGATGGGAGTGTAGCGAATAAATAAATCCTAGCAAATTCAGTTTATCAAAAATCAAAATTAATTGCTCCAAATCCAATTTGGACTTTCGCAATATTTCAATTTGTACTCGGAATCCATGCCTAAAAGGTGTAATAGGTGGAAAGATACAAGATTCTCACCTTAATTATTCAAATATTTGAGCTTAACTTCAAAATTTCTTTTTCTAGTGGAGATTAAAGAAGGCAAAGAATGAGGAAAAGTAATGTGAGGCAAGGGTGAAGAAGAACCCCGTTTTCCGGCAATTTGAAGGGAGGAGACGGTGGTGGCAGTAGCTGGGCGTCAACGGTGAAGAATGTCTTTTTTAGCATTAAGGCAAAGAGAATGTTGTTTGTAAGTTTACTAGTACTAAATTAATTAATTCCTAAGATTATTGACTCATCCAATTTCGTTGATAAAAAAATTTAAAAATACATAAAATAAAGTGATTATTTACCATGTTTATTCGTCCTGCAATAAAAATATTATTTTGAAAAGGGGAAAACATTACCCACGGACTACTCCGTCGGTTTTTCGTCGGTAAATCATTACTTTTCTGGTAGTGTGCAACCTTTCACGATAGGTAGCCAAAGACAATCTAGGTTGTGAAATCCTATTTCTCTTCTACAAAGAACCAACCGTGTCACCACCTTCTGTGAACGTCGTTCACGACCAGTCTACTATATGAAAGAATGAGACTTATTTGCTGCTTATAAACTTCAATGTCTGAGAAACATCTTATAAATGCATAAGCAAGCATCAATACGATAAAATTACTTCTTCTCGTCTTGGGTTAGTGGATTGTAGAGTTTATTGTTTACAAACAATTCTATCCGTGCAACCTACTCGAAATATGCTTTTCAGTATAGCAATCTTAACATTTGATGCACATCAACTACCACCTTACTTAAAGTGAGAAAAGAAGTCAAATACTATTACAATAACGTGAAAACTTAAATAATTATTTTAAAATAATAATAATTTTTATTATTATTTAAATAATATATACTCCCCATCTATAATTAACTTCCAATGTAGTTAGGTCGTATTCTATTCGGACCTTTTCAAAGTAGTTGGATCATTTTGTTGGCAAATACCTTATTCTTCCTCCTACTTTTACATTCACTTCTCTCATACTTTAGTGTTTCTCAACTTTAACATTTGAATATTAATTTCTTATATGTCCAAAAGAAATGCTTCAACTAACTTAAGATGTAGTTAGTAGCTCGACACTAGTTTTAAGAAATTATTGAGCTTGTGTAGGAAAGTAGGTGGAAATTTATTTGGAAGATGAACCTCATTTTTTAATTTTATATTTGTAATAAAATGTAAGTATTATACTTCATCCGTTCCATAAAAAATGTCTCACTTTCCTTTTTAGTTTGTCCTACTAAAGATGTCACATTTACTTTTTTAGAAAAAGTTCTCTCTCATAATGATATAAATATTAAATTTTCTCTTTCCATCTAACACACAAAACAAAACTTCCTAAAATCCCGTGTCTTCCTACAAGTGTGACATCTTTTGTGGGACGGAGGGAGTAGTAATTTATTGAAGCGTGAAGTCCCCTTATCAAAAGTAGAAAAAGTTAGATGAGTCTTTTGACTTGCAAATACTCCTTCCGTCCCATAGAAATAGGCCATATTTTTTTTCGTCCGTTCCCTATAAATAGTCCCTATCCATTTATGGCTACCCTTATCATTCAGAGTGTCCACAATAAGGCGGAACAGTCACGCCACACCCGCAGCCTTAAAAACTTGTCAGCCCAATAACAACCACTTAACAACCACAAATCACATTATTTTATTAATTGTTGGTACATTTTAATTGGGCTAGAATAAAAATTATCTGACGAAAATAATTAAAAAAATATCATTTATTTAACAAAAAATTATTAAACCAAATCTTCATTGTATTATAAATATTGGAAATTTATACAATGAAAATTATCTAAAAACACTTATAACAACACCGCCGCCGTTCATATCATGATGTGCCCACTCCCCTATGTGCCCAGATCTCTTCAACCATATCGGCCTGGAGCTGGAGATGATCTCTTTCCTTGCGCATGTCCCGGAAAGCTTGGAGCCTAGATTTGAGAAAAATGTTAGATTGGAGATTGGAATGGTACGAAAGAAATGAGAAGAATACGTTGTATATATAGAAAATAATTAAGAAAATAAAATAAAAAATAGCGGGCGGGCGCGTGCGGTCGCAGAGACCGCCGCGCCACCGCCCCCAACCGCCCCTTCCACGCCGCGTAGGCGGCTCCTGCCCCCTCGTCCAGTAATAGACCGCCGCGGCGGTCCTATTGTGGGCACTCTTATGGACTCCACCATCCATTACATAATTTCAACTACTTTTTGTCATTCTTGCTTACTTTACCAATTACAATTTAAAATCCGTGCAATCCCAAATGGCCTATTTTTATGTAACGAATGGAGTATATTAAAATGACAAAATGAGTCATTATTTCGTGAACGAAGGAGGGAGTATATTGTTTCCTCAATATGTCCGAGTCTACAAGTTTTATTTCATGGATAAATCATTACCGGAGTCTTGAGGGATATTCTCCATTGAAAACGCGTTTTCTAGGAGGTTGGAGATGGTGTAAGAGGGAAACACATGAATATTTTGGAATGGAATCAAATCAGTTACTCTTTTTAATAATGACTCTGAAAAACCTAACAATAACATCAAAGAATATAACATATGATAGTGGAACCCAGAGCATGGATAGAGAATCACATAATTTAGATCGCTCAATCCATGATGAGATAGAGTGATACATCTAAAGGGTTCTTAAAGGGTTCAGAAAAGAAGCTTTTGCAAAGGTTGCTGATCTATAAAGAGAATTATCGTGACTAGATATTCTAAAATTTTTAGATGGCTTGCGTAGATACTATACATTGGAGAGCATATGCTAGCGAGATTGACATCATTGTATGTGATTGGATATTTTTATCTCTATCACAAAGATATTGCAATTATATTTAGAGTATAGGTTATAAGCAATGTCAAACTTAATTTCTAGTGTCGAAGTGTCGAATTCATCAATGTTAATTTGTTTTAGGTCATTTTTAGTTTGTTTTTGTTCATTTTATAAAATCCGGATTTGAAAAATACAGATGTCATTTTAGGTCATACTTACTAGCATGACCTAAAAGCGGATTTAGAATGATTTTCGTATTGTCTAAAAATGACTTCTGGTGTAATTCTGTTGTCCTTCCGATATGATATGAAATAAGTAAGTGATCTCAAATGGTAAATGTAATCAACATTATTAATTCATTTTAATAAAAAATATACAAGTAGCCTATTATCCATATAAACTGATCAATACTAAGCACACTGATAGTGATGGATAATCATGATTCTCCCTCAAGAAAATTAGAAGATGATTTATAATGATGAGTCAGACATAATCCCAAAGTACTACGTCGTATATTATCTGACTAAGATTGCTAGCTGAATGTTCACACAATCACACTCGACACTACTACTATTAAATCCCCTCAATATATAGAACATAAATAGAGTCTCTCCAATAATCATGACATGCTTAAAATTGATTTATTATTTGTTTATTACGACCGGCAATATTTACCTTATCCAATCATTTATAAAAATCAATAGTATGAGCCAGTAATAGTAAAAATATTTCGAAACTTCATATGAATGTCTTATCAATTCCAGGATGAGAAGTCATTTGAAAATCAGTTGAAATAACATAGTGGATGAGAATTGAAACTATCTAAATACTATTCCGACAAATCGAGTTGCAAAATCTTATCCACAAACAAACTCTATTTTTGAGTATTGCCGACATTGAGTTGAGTTGCATGACTAATGCATTTTTGTTTGGAATTTAAGGAAAAACGAAATATGGAGTCAACAAAGTCTGCAGAAATGGATAGAAACGGAGAAGCCCATAACTTGTTTGTAATTGTAGATATTGATGGTCATGGATTAAGATCACAGAGCATTTCCAACCCCAACTCTTCTACAGCGACACTTTCCTTGCTTTCTTATCCCCTTCCTAGTTCCTATCTATGCGCTCATTCTTCACATATTTTCGATTTTGATGATTCAACATTTTTACCCTTTTTTTTTTCTTTCTAAATTTTACAGGAATTTTCTACTATTAATCTCCACAAAACAATTTGAATTAGTTCGAGGAAGGTACGTAAGCTAGTGCTATCAAGTGGGGCCCATCCTTGTCAGCAGATCTAAAGAATTTATCCATTTAATTGTACACATACGCTCTTCCGTCACTTCAAACAATCCTCTTCCTCTGTAAAAAAATCTGTGTCTATCCATGAAATATCAACTTTCTTTTTCTAAAAACAAAATTATTTGTCCAGGGTATCTGAACAATGGACACTTAAGTTGTGAGTATTGATAAAAAAAATTAGTACTCCCTTCTCCGTCCGGCTATTATCGAACTACTTCTGGTAGACATAAGATTTAAGAAATTGATATTAAAGAGTTGTAATAAAGAGAGTAAAGTATTAGAAAAGAAAAATAGAAAAATAAAAAGAATAAAGTGGGTGAAAAATAAAGTAATAAAGATGATTTTTTTGCTTAAAACAGAAATATTTCTTTACCGAGAGGAGTATTCTTTACCAAAGATATATATCTTTCACTTTAATAATGATAAAATATGTTATCTTCCATATATATATATATATATATATATATATATATATATATATAAGGACTTGCATGTTGTAAATAATTTTATCGATTTATTATTACTATGTCCAGACAATGACAATGCATATATATACGTTCACTTTTACTTTTAGAAAACCGCAAACTTGTAACTAAAGAAACGGTAACATAAATTAATTTGACCCTTTTATTCATCATGCCTAATTATTTAATACTACTAAAATCTGTCGGCATTTTCTTTTATTAATATAGACGATATGCACAAATTAAGAGCCCATCCATGCACATGCTACTTTGTTGGTTTGCCCAGTGATCACATGGGAACTAAAGATATACACTCTCTATCGATTTTATTCCACCAATGTCAAGTATCTACTCTCCACAAATTCTAAATATCCCAAATTAGAGCAACACCTTTTTCTCTTTTATTTTATTTCTATCTCTTTCTTACTTTGATCTTTTTTTATCTCTCTTACTTTTTCCTCTCTTATATTTTATTGTCTCCACTTAATTTAATAAATATTCTTTTCTTAAATCCCGTGCCCAAAAGAAATTCATCACTTATAGTGGGACGAGAAGAGTACTAGTAGCATATACAAGTAGACAACATAATGAAGACATTTCCATTTCCAAATTGAATGCTCATAATGAACACATACTTGTCTCACTTGAAGAAAGCACACTGAAAATTCTCACTCAACAAAAAACAAATCCCATTTCTTCCCTGAAAAAAGAAAAATAATTAGAAAAGAGTTCACAAAAATTTACCAAATCTTGCATTTCCATAAAAACAAAACATAAGTTAGGGAACGTGTAGAGATTGGATTTGAGAATAGAAAAGATCAAAAGAGCAGTCACAAGAAATATGATGGTATTGTGTGAGGAGAGGACCACAATCCGGTCCTAAAATCTAATCCAAACACACGCGCCCTCATACGCGCCATTTTCTTGTTGGCCGTTACCCCTCCATTCCCAACTATATTAACGTCCCCATTTTGCTCTTCTCCACCACCACTCACTCCCACTGCTAAATTTATTAACTAACATTTTTCCTTCAAGAAGAAGAAGAAGAAATGGACTGTGTTTTTGAACACTTGATATTTTCTAATGAATGCATGATTAAGCAGGAATATGGGTATGCTTAACTCTGTTTCTGCTGCCCTGTTTTGTTAATTTCGATTTAAGCAATAATTAATCACGGTTACCGGTTTTTCAGCTGTCGTCATTACAAGAGGAAGTGTAAGATCGTAGCGCCCTGTTGCAACGAGACATTTGATTGTAGGCACTGCCACAATGATGCAAAGGTTTTTTAAAGTTTTTTTTTTAACTTTTTAGCATATGATTCAATTCTTTCACTAGATTTGTGTTTTGATGCTAATGATGTTCTAGCAGAACTCTATAGAAATTGATCCACTCGATCGCCATGATATCCCGCGCCATGAAATTACAAGGGTTAGTTTTCTTTAATTTCCTACTTGATTATTACTATGACAAACCACATTCTCAGTTACTCTGTATATGTGATCTTTTCAGGTCATTTGCTCAGTGTGTGACACAGAACAAGATGTAAGTTTAAATAGGAAGATAGTGTTTTCGTATACGAGTCATCAACTTAATTTATGATGCTATTCGATGTTTGTAGGTCCAGCAGAATTGCATTAGCTGTGGTGTTTGTATGGGGAAGTACTATTGCTCGATATGCAAGTTCTTCGATGATGATGTGAGCTTCTTTTCATCTAACTATTTGAGTAGTTGTTATCCGATTATTATTATGTCTCTCATCAGTGTATTTTTTCTCCTTGTCAGATTTTAAAGAATCAATATCACTGCGAGAAATGTGGAATATGCAGGTTATTTTTCTCTTTTCCTTAACGTGGATTACAGAATTAGATGCTATGAACAGATTGAATGTCATATGTCTTCATCTGTCCTATGATAGCAAACCATTTTTATTCTTGTCCCTTTCGTCATGGCGTAGCAATGGCCAACATGTTACCCCGGACATTGCTATGCCCCACATTATCCTAGACTCGATGCAGTTGATTCTCTCGTGGCTTCTTTTCACCTAAAGTAATCTCCTTCGAATCTAACTTGCTTCTCATTTCTTGTTCTAGAACCGGTGGCAAAGACAACTTTTTCCACTGTGATAAATGTGGTAAGTCGAGTTCCCACCGGTCATGAAAACTCTACTGCTGATTACAGTATTGACCGAAATATGTCCTGTTGCAGAATGCTGCTATTCAAATGTGTTGAAGGATTCACATATATGCATAGAGAGAGCAATGCATCACAATTGTCCAATTTGCTTTGAGGTAATTAAATCTCTAATCAAGTGAAAGATGTGGTGTCAATTGGTGGCTATAGCTAATCAACATATCCGAATATACGCAGTATCTTTTTGACACGCCTAGAGACACTACCGTGTTGCCATGCGGTCATACCATACATCTCGACTGCGTTAAGGAGATGGAGCGCCATTTCCAGTAAGAATGAATCTCCCTATCTCACTCCACTTGTGTCGTCTACATGTCTGATAAATTTGGCGATGCAGGTATTCTTGCCCGGTATGCTCAAAGTCGTATTGTGACATGACCTGCGTCTGGGAGAAGCTGGATCAGGAGGTTGCTTCAACGCCTATGCCTCAAATGTATCAGAACAAAATGGTGAGGAAACTGCTTAAACTGATTAGGCTTTGGTTTGTTTACTTGATTGGTACCAACTCGAAAAGGCCTTATTTATGTTGCTTTAATTGTTTTAGGTTTGGATTCTCTGCAACGACTGTGGGGAAACATCCGAGGTGAACTACCATATACTCGCGCACAAATGCACCAACTGCAACTCGTACAACACGAGGCAGACGAGAGGACGTTCCCATACATCATGCGCCTCACAACTTGTTTAGATGGAAAAACCAAAAATAAAATAGAGGAAGAAGTATTCTTGGAGTAGGAATAAGGCTGTAGGCTGAAGCCAAAAGATAGTGTTGTTCATTTATTCTTACTTCACTACTTAGGAAATATTCTGTAAATCCATCTTCAGCTTAGCCTCTCCTCTGTTCATATTAATCTACTCATCACCGTTTAATCTTTAGCAGTTTTAGCAGGGATGTTAACTCATATCTGTATATATATGAAAGTTGGAATACAAGAATGAACTCAGCTAACATGATACAGCAAGTTCCCAGATCATCAGAAAACTGCAAATTCATTAGTACCATTTATATATATATCAAGATATGAAAGAATACAAAAACATTAAACATTAATCAATTTGTAGCTCCTGGTTCTATAATTATTCAACGGCAAAAAAGGGTTGTTCGGATTTTGAAGCTCCAAGAAGCTATAATTATTTTTCGCACATTCGCACCCTAAATTATTGAAAATCTTAAATACGCTTTAGTGCCCAAGAGGGCCCCACACACACATATATTGACTATATCAAATACTCCCTCCGTCCATATGGGTTGGAAAAGTTCTGGCATATGGATCCTACTTTTATATACTACTCCCTCCGTTTCATTGAAGAGGATTCAATTTCCTTTTTGATTTGTCCCAACCAAGACGACTTATTATTAAAAATGGAAATACTTTTATCTCTACTTTATTTCTCCTCTTTTACTTTACTCTCTCCAATAAATTTGCATAATTTCCCGTACTACACAAGGAATGGGTCATTTTCCTTGTGACGGAGGAAGTTAATTTTATAATAAAATGTGAGTGAGAATGAGTTAGTTAAATATAGGGTCTACTACAAAAAATGATAAAAATGAAAGATGAAAAATTTCCAGGGACAACGAAAATTGAGATAAGGACAAATTTTCAGAGCCGGGGGAAGTATATACAATGAAGTCCCTACCCAAAATTATTTTTGCATCCGCCTACTGATAGTACTCCCTCCGTCTCATTGAAGATGACCCACTTTCCTTTTTGGTTTGTCCCAACTAAGATGACTCATTATTTAAAATGGAAACACATTTATCTCTATTTTATTCTTCTCTTTTACTTTACTCTCTCCTCTTAACACATAAAATATAACTGCATAAAATCCCGTACCGCCCAAAAAAGGGGTCATCTTCCTTGGGACGGAGGGAGTAACAAAAACCATCATGCCAACGTGACTCAACTTCATTATCATTTTTTATTTCGTTTCTTTAATATTCTTAGTTTGCCCAACCACTTTTCTCTAATTTTTATATCTATCTCTTAGATCTTTAAAAAGTACTGGATCATATCTCACACTTTTCTTTTAAAAAGGACAATCTTTAATTAATATGAAATTTGCATGAGTGCCTTTCATGATTGGAAGAGCTTTTAGGTTTCCATATATTAACGTTAGCATCGAATCAGAGGGTTCGACACACGCCTTTCTCTCCACCTTCCTACTTTCATCATGATCAATCTCATTTTCACTCGTGACTAGCACTCTCTCTCACTCTCAACTTTCAATAGTATTTCTTACACGACAAAGACTAAATTAGGTGGCTAAGTGGTAATGATACTGGTTTGTGCGGTAAAGATTTTCCCATGATTTGGGATTATAAGGATATTGTAGTTTGATCATGGTAATACTAATATTTAGCGTCGCAAATAGTAATTAATTAGCCGTCCATCCAATCTAAACACTTAGTCCGAATTCATTATAATTAATTTATTAAAAGAGTGATAATTACATTCCATCATGCTATATAACTGCTATTGCTATATATAAAGGGAATGGGAATTGTTATTAGTAGCAGAGAGAAAAGAGAGTAGAGTTGGTGATGGGCATAAAAACAATGGTTCTGCTAGTGTTGGTGTGGGGGCATGTGTGCCTTGCCATTGCCAATGCCACCAATAGGAAAATGATGAGGGAGGACTATACAGATACAGTGGCTGTCTCGGCCGTGGCTGCTGCTGCCCCTGACGAAGAGGAGATGAAAAACCACCACTTTATCCCGAGGCGCGCCTGGGATAGCAGCCAAGATCAAGAGGGAGCCCCTGAGGCGGCCAACCGTGCTTGATCTCATCCACTCTTATAAATTTACGACTTATGCTTTCTACAAAACTATATTTTCATCAGCTTTTCTTAATCTTAACTCTGTCTTTTTTGGAAATTATGTTTCTCGCTTGTACTTTGTTGTTTTATGAAACAGATGTAAAATACGAGTAGTTGCTACGCACATAGTGTTTATTTATTAATTTGTATGTGCATATATGATTTCAACCCCAAAAGAATCTTCTTTGATTGCTTAGTTAGATCTTAATTAGACCGCTGCCAAGTATGTGAGCTATAATACTACTCCCTCCGTTCCATAGTAATGGAGGCAAAACTTTTCGGCACGGAAATTAAGAAAAATTGTGTTAGGTGAATTAAGTAAAGAGAGAATAAAGTGGAAAATGAAAAAGGTAGAGAGATGAAGATAGAAAAAGTAAGAGAGAGTAAAGTAGATGTGGAAAAATGTGTTGCCTTTTACCAAAAAGGAAAATGACTCTATTACTATGGAATGGACGGAAATAGAAAAACGCCCCCTATTACTATTGAACAGAAGGAGTATGATTCTCCTGAGTTTAAAGCGTGGGAAAAGGTTGTGACCTATTAGTAAGGATCAGACCAGCCTATAAGTTATAACTCTCTTCAATTGAGAACTCTTTTTCAACCACACTCATACACATCGTTTAAAATATTTTGGAATCTCCTGAGATACACAAGCAACCAGTTAATAATAGTAGTAAAAACACAGATTATTCAAACTTTTCCAAGAAAATAGGTAACTGAAAACACAAAGGAAAAAGAACTAGACACTCTAGGATCAAGTTTAGGCTTGGTTTTTTTTCGCATAGCCACGGATGACGGATCTATATTAGTATATTACAACAAAAAAAAGTGCAAAATAGTGACGGAATTAGTGACGGCATCCAATAACTCAACAACTAGTGACGGAATTAGCGACTGAAACGTGTCAGTCACTATTAGTGACAGATACGTCACTAATGCGAAGCAATGCCCTATGGTTTCCGCCACAGTAACTTTAGTGACGAAAAATTTGTCACTAAAACTTTTTATGGACAAGTTTATTATTGACAGATCTGCCAAAAACCTGATCTATCACTAATCTGTTGTAGGGAAGACACTTGTTAGTGACGGAAGTATCCGTCACTAATTAGCGATTTTTTTTGTAGTGCATAGGATCATAGATATTGCAGGTTGTTTATATAATTAGGTGGTGTTCGGTTTCCTAGACAAAATAATATCAAGATACAATCTAGGATTGAGTTGTGAAATTATTTTAGTCATAGGGGGTTAGTTATGACTAATTATCCCATGATTATCCATCTAGGATTGAATTGTGTGATTGAATCTCATGAACCAAACACACTATATATTTAATCCGGGATACAACCTTGCAAACTGAACACCCCCTTAGTATCTTCATTTATTCCTTGTTAATTTAGTAAATTTTCCATTTCAGTAAGTTCCAGGATATATAATTGAATCATGAGCCACGCACCACTTTATATCATCATTCCACAGTCTCCTCTTAAATTATTCGTGATCCATGCACCACTTTATATATCATCTCTTATTTAAGATATACTATCTCTGTCCTCGAATAGGAGTCCAATTTTTCTATTTTGGATCGTCCGTAAATAGAAGTCTTAGTTCATTTTTACTATAAATGGTGGTAGGATCTCACGTTCCATTCGTATTTTATTTAAAACTAATATTTAAAAAACATCGATTCTCTATTGTACCTTTTCTTTACTACATAAAATAAATCTTATAAATTTGTCAATTATTTGATCACCATAGTCTAATCTAAGCACACTAGTTTAGCTTGAATTTTGATATAATAATTAATTTGATATATGAATTTATTAATTTTTCTGAAAACTTAAATTAATTATTTGGAGAAAAAAAGATACTCCCTCTATCATGCCATAGTTGAGGCGTTCCTTTTAGGCACTATAGTTAAGAAAAGATGTTTATTATATTATATGGAGAGATAATAAAGAAATAAAATAAATTAAAGAGAATAAAGTAGGAAAGAAAAAATGTATCAATTATTACTCCCTTAGTCCACTAATACAAGGCTAATTTTGACTGGGTAGGAGTTTTAAGAAATGTCGTAGAAAGTAAGTGGAAAATGCTAGTGGAAGGTGGGTCCTACTCTTATATTATTATTTTTATAATGAAATATGAGTGAAATAAAATTAGTGGGATGTATGGTCCATTACCAAAAGAAGTAAAAAAACAAATGAGACATTTATTGGTGGACGAAGGGAGTACCATATATGGTCATGCTTCAACTATAATGGAACTTCTCAAAATGAAATAATGACTCAACTATGTTGGAATGGAGGGAGTATCCAATAAAATATTTCCTCCGTCCCATAAAAATAAGGACATTTTTCATTTTGAGATTTCCCATAAAATTATTCTCTTCTATTTTTAGTAACTTCTTTCTCTCTAGTAAAGTGAACCGCATTTTCCACTAACAATACTACAATTATTTTTACTTTCTATAGAGTGTTCACAGTGGTTCCGCCGCGGCAGCCGCCGCCGGTGGTAGACCACTGCTGGACACATTGCATCGGGGCGGGGAAGGGGCAGATGGGAGCGATACCGCAAACGCGGCGTGGAAGTGGCAGTTCACCAGCGACCGGTGCGGCGGACCACTGCAGAATGCCAACCGCTTTTTTCTAATTTTTTGAATTTTTCTATAGATACACCCAATTCTCTAATTTTTTTCATTCACACCTCCAGATCCACACTACAATTCCATATTTATATTTTCATCTCTCTAGATGCTAAAGCATCTGAACGATGTCGCTAACGCTTACGCCGCAGCAACCGACCCGATCACCAAGGCGGTGCACTGGGACATCATGCAGAGGAGGCTGAGAAGTGAGCTGGGGTTGACTGGGGACGTGGCCCCAGCGACGGGGGACTGATGGGGATTCCGATGATGCCGAGTGAGCGGCGGCGGTGTATGTTTAAGTGTTTTTATTTAATTGTCGTTGTATAATTTTCACCTATCTATAATACAACGACTATTTAGTTTTTTTGTTTTTCTTAAAATTTAATGTTGTTTTTTTCTAATTCGTCTGATAATTTTTGTATTGGTTGTCTATTGGGCTGGACAAGTTTTGTAGTTGTGGAAGTGTTTTTGTGGTTGTGTCATGGTTGTTACGGGGTTGTTGTCCACCATTGTGGACACTCTTACTTTTCCAATTGTATATTAATTCATGTGTCGTCACAAATTTCTTTAATTTTGTGGAACGGAAGGAATAGTAATATGGTGCATTGTAGTGTAGTAAGCGTTAAGTACTAGACTTAGTGAATCTTATATTCCCGGATCACAACAAAGTTTGAACTCTTGTTGTCGCTGATGTAGCTCATATGTATGCGTATGTCGACCGATCCAACCAATATATTGCTTTCTCTCATAGTTATGAACACCCTTTAAGAAGTTTGACAAGAAGGTGTGTACATCCATGTTGTATGCATATTGACACTTTGACAATAAGATCGCATTTCAGGACTTCAAACCAAACTAGAAGATTAAAGAAAATAGGTTGTTGCATATTGACACTTAGACACTGGCGGGAGCCCAAACTTTGTATTTCCACCAGAACAAATACTTGAAAATTTGAAGGATTTAAGAGAATGGCAAGACTAAAGAATCATAAGGGGAAAATTTGGAGTGTGAATATAGATCCTCAAACATTATTGAAATTTCATGTAGCAAACTTTTAGATGAGTTATAGCATGTCTTGCATGTCCTCACTAAGTATGTTCTCTTCACCTAGGGTACGTGTGAGTTCAGCTTGTGGCTTTTCTTTTTAGCTTTTTTTTTTTTCATGTTGTCCCTTTGTTGTTTTGCTTTTTTCCTCTTCTTCTTTTTTTGTTTTTGATTTTGTTGAGGTGCGTCGGTCTTGGAAGATCTTGGAGAATGTGTGAGGTCTTGTTTTGCTGGGAGTGGATCCTCTGATGTGGCTAAAGCACAGCAGAGGATGTTGTGGAATAATACTATGCAATTTTAGTCCATAAATGAACCCACTCATAAATGAAAAAAAATAAATAAAAGAAGCAAAATCTCAAATAGTATAAAGAAGAATAAAAAAACAGCTCATATATGGACTAAAACTGCATCGTACTATTCCACAACACCCTGTTTTAGCCACAACAGAGCCACAACAGAGGATCCACTCCATGTTTTGCTTTGATTCTTATGTGTTTTGTAGTAGAGTCTCGCCAATTGCTCTGTTAAACATTTATTCACTGCTCCTTTGTCCCATAAATATATAGACAATTGATATGGCATGGGAACTAAGATAAAATTAGTAAAGTAAGAGAGATGAGGAGTGATAAGGCTAATTTCATGCATTGGTTATGGGGTTAAATTCTATAATTTCTCGGGTCTAACACAAATTTTAAGCCAGGTGTGTAGAGGAAATTGTCAGATCCAGGAAGAAGGAAAAAATCGCCTGGAGAAAGAAGCTGGCAGAGAAAGTGAGTCAAATAGAGAAGAAGTTACCAGACGAAGGAGCAGCCGAGGAAAGGGCAGAATGGGTATTACAAGGAAGACTCTAAAAGCTCTATCCCTTATAAATAAGAGCACGCGGCACACGAGAAATCATCATCTATCAGTTCTTAGCTCTTAGCTCAGCTTTTCTCACTCTCTACACACACACACTTGGGGGAAATCAGTTCGGGGGGTTTACGTTTAAAAATTTCATCGGAGTTGTGCAACACCGTCTCCACGGGAGGCGAAGATACAATCTGTTTCTGTTTTAAGTTTACGTTCCCGAATTTCCCGAGTCTTCGCTGTTCAAATTTCTGTTGGATATTGCACTGTTTTGCTATGGAATTTACTGCTATGGTTTTGTTTCATGTTATCGCTGTATTTTCTGTTTACTTTGAATGTTTTTTGCGATTGATCTGAGTTTGGAAATGAATTGTGTGGAGATTGTGGTTGATTGTTTGAATCTGGTTGAATTTGTGTGATCGGAGATGGGGATTGCTGTGGTTTGTCGAGGGAAGCTTGGATCTGGAATGGATGAAGCGTCCAGTGTTTGGATCTGTTCATATCTGCATGGTTTTGATGTTTGAATTATGTTTTCTTATTTACCTCGTCTAGGGATAGTAGATCTACTTAAGTTTCAGTAGTTAATCGTAGTAATCGGTTTAATCTAGCTTGCTCTGTTTCGTTTTGTGTTTTGCTCTGTATTTCCTCTGCATTTCGTGATCAAGGTTTTTGAGAAGATGAAGTCACTGTTAGTTAAGCCTTTAGTTAGTTAATCTGCAGCTTTTCATTCGTACTCTGCTATTTTGGGAAATGGTCCCCACAATTCAATTTTCCTCTGTCTAGGTTAGTTTTAGGAAGTCGTTTACTAGGTCTGGTTATTGTTTTCACTAGAGAGTAATCTTGAGTACGTCTTGTTTATCTTCATGCATGTTTCTGTCACTCTTGCCTAGATCTAGCTGTTAGAATAGAGCATTACATTTTTTGAGTCTAGAATCTAATCTCAACCCCAAAAATGCGTGGTAGCAGCCAAAAACAGTTTTCAAATCTTCTCGCATGTTTACTTACGCATCCATCTCTGTGGGATTCGATCCCTACTTCCTTATACTAATTCTCTTTAGAACAGTGGGTTGAGGGTTTTGAAAAGCAGAAAGTGAGTGTGTGCCGAACGACAGGTGATTTCGAGGGTTCTCTGAGTTCGTAGACCCCATGATCTAGTGGATTCTCTGGATCTGAGAAGTTTGAATATATTGACATACTCGCACGAGAATTTCCCAACTCTTTCAAATGGTGCCGTTGCCGAGGTTGGATGGCGTAGTTTGTTTACGTGTTTAGAGATTTGGTGTATATAGTTTTAATTCCCTTTTATTGTTTTTCTTTGCAGTTTATGAGCAAAGGCTTACAGTTTGAAAACTGGAGTAACTCGTCTGGGTCAAGGAACGCTCAATTCAGGTGGCAGGTCAAGGAGTCAACATCCACAGTCACCACCAGATCGGGGTTAACAACCGGAGATCCATTTCCGTTTGGTTCAGAAAGTGACGAAGAGTGGAATTCGTCAGTCAGAGAGGACCCAAAGTCATCATCAGAAACTGAACACTCAGAAACAGAGGAAGAGGAGTCTGTAGATATGGCAAATCTAGTGGACCTTGATCCTGAGATCGGTTTGCTCACCGCACATCTAGATGGCGAGCTTGCCCATGCAATTGTCTCGAATCAGCGTCAAAGGTCCATCGACATCAAGACGAACGTGCTAGGCATTCTACCTACCATTTCAGGACGGAGCAATGAGTGCCCATATGAGTTCCTGAATGAGTTCAGCAAGCTGTGCAGCATTCAAAAGAAGCCGAATGATGCAACGGAGGAGGACTATCGCCTGCGCGCAGTCCTGTTCGCTCTGAAAGGAGAGGCCAACACATGGTTGTTGAGGCTGCCACCGGACTCAATCCACGCATGGAAGGATTTCAAGCTGGAATTCCTGGACTACTTTTTCCCGTCCAACAAAACTAATGCCCTCAAAAAGGAGATTAAGGAATGTAAGCAGGACTACGATGAGTCCTTGAGTCAATATTGGTCTCGGTTTAAGGGACTGCTTGATGCTTGTCCCAATCATAGAATGATGGAGGCTGAGACATTTTACTTATTCTATGAAGGAGCTAATCCTGAGTCTAAGGATTTGATGAATTCCTCGAGCGGGGGGGATTTCACTAAAAACAAGCCAAGTGAAGCACGAGAGATTCTGGGAAGGTTAATAGATGCAAAGAATGCGTATGATAACCCACGTACTATCATGAGGAGAAGCTCAGCTAATGCAGTGAAGGAGTAAGAAGGAGAAGGAGTTAGGGACAGAATAGATCGATTGGAGAAGGCGCTTCTAAGCGCAATTGAAAAGAAGAACTCCCTTGCCTCGCAAGAGAAGGAGAAGACGCCAGGTCAGGAGGACAATCAACTCCAAGTCTATTATGGTCCACCACCCGACGGAGAATTCCAAGCCCAGGCGAATGCAGTGGGGAATTGGAATCAGAATAATCAGAATACAAGCTGGAATAAGTGGAAGATCAAAGAGGCCTCATGGAGAGACAACCCCTGTTTCAGATGGGCTGACGGGAACCAACAGCATCAATTGCAGTACCCAGGTCCAGCCGAAACCCAACAGAATTGGCCTAACTGTAATCAAGAAGGGCCACAGCACAACAACTCTAATAAATCATGCCCATCATCCGAAATCAATAAGTTCGACTTTTCAAACTTTCAACGCAAATACTAGACTCCTTTCGGCCATAGCATCACGTGAAATAAATGTATTCACGACTCCACGTCATCAATAATAAATTTTGGGCTCTAAAATTAGGGTTCTATTTCGAGATGTTACAATAATAGTTTCCTATAAAGATTCGCCATGGCACCTTTTTGCTTCTCTATTCAATTTTCCTATAAGATTCGCCATGAAGGGGTGTCAAAGTGTATAGGGTGAGCATTGAATTTCAGATCGGGTTTTCGCCTAATCAAACCGATCTTAATATCAGAATTTTGAGAATATAAATTAGACAATCAAAATATCCAAATATGAAAAATCCGAAACTTCTATAAATAACTACGTCGAAATCAAACCAAAAACTCAGAAATATCTGAAAAAATATTATTTGAATAACATACGTAAATATGAATTGGCAGTCCCTTCTTCAAATAATATTCCAAGATTAGAATAGCATACGTAAATCAAAATTTGATATTATTTGAATTACGTACATAAATCTAATTTGATATTAAATAAGCTTAGAATAAATATTATTTTAATAACATCATAAATCTGAATTTATAAAAAAAAATCTCATCGATGCAATGCAAAAAAAAAAAAATCAAATTTGATATTTCAATTTGAACAAGGGACTACCGAAATTCTAATTCCTTAATATTTATTTATTATAACAAATGCTAGGAAAGTGATAAATTAATTAATAGTACAAAAAAACTCTCTTTATTTATAATATATGCATGGTTGCAAGCAAAAAGATAATGTAAACAAAATTGTAGTTTTAAAACAAGATATGAAAATATACATGAATCACTTAGCTAATACTGTGCAATATCACATCATCACAACTCATATCTAAAAGGGAATATATGGCCATATGGGTCATGTCACCTATTTATATATCACAACCATTTTGTTATATCACTAACCATTCCACCATTTATTAATTGATCGAGTTTCAACACTTAAATTTACCTCAATGTATCCAAACTCCTATACGAAAATAAAGTTCAAATATCCAATAAAACAAACTTTAATATTACATCCATCTAAAATATATTTCTTCTTCGCAAAATAAAGTTCAAATATATACTCATAACAAATGCCTGCTTGTTTCAACAAATAAAGCATAAAACACTTTTTATCCCTGGAATATTCCTTTATCCCAATGTGATTCTATTTTTATAAAATTCAGATTTACGTATGTTATTAAAATAATATTTATTCTAAGCTTATTTAATATCAAATTAAAATTTATGTACGTAATTCAAATAATATCAAATTTTGATTTACGTATGCTATTCTAATCTTGGAATATTATTTGGAAGAAGGGACTGTAATTCATATTTACGTATGTTATTCAAATAATATTTTTTCAGATATTTCTGAGTTTTTTGGTTTGATTTCGGACGTAGTTATTTATAGAAGTTTCGGATTTTCATATTTGGATATTTTGGATTGGTTTAATTTATATTCTCAAAATTCTGATATTAAGATCGGTTTTGATTAGGCGAAAACCCGATCTGAAATTCGAATGCTCACCCTATACTTTGACACCCCTTCATGGCGAATCTTTATAGGAAAATTGAATAGAGAAGCAAAAAGTGGCGAATCTTTATAGGAAACTATTATTGTAACATCTCGAAATTTAGAACCCTAATTTTAGAGCCTAAAATTTATTATTGATGACGTGGAGTCGTGAATACATTTATTTCACGTGATGCTATGGCCGAGTTGAGTCTAGGGCTTGCGTTGAAAGTTTGAAAAGTCGAACTTATTGATTTTATGATGTGGCATGTGATTTATTAATTTATGAGATGATTAATTGTTTAAGGGTGAGTGAGAATATTAGAGAAAATTTCCATAAATACTATCCACCCAATTCTTGAGTTTTTCGAACCCCCTTATCTTTTTTTAGAGGAGAATTCTATTTTGCCGGATTTAAGGGGCAATAGGAACCAGGGTAACCAAGGGAATTCTTATGTGCCGCCACACCAAAGGAATGCCACTGGGAATAATCAAAATTTCCAGCCTAACCACCAAGGGAATCAAGGGTCAGGGAGCCAGTTTAACAATAATCAAGGAGGTCAAGAGAACTATCGCCAGAATCAGGGGAATGGACCGAATCATAACCAAGGGTCAAGCTCCAATCAACCTAATTATAGGTCTCAGAGGAATATGGATGATATGGTACATGACCTAGTCAGCTCTCAACAGCACATGCAGAACAGCATGCAATCAAACAATGATGTGGTGCATAAAATTCAAGGTGCACAACATGAATGAGATGAGAGGAAACGAAGGAAGAATACCAGCCTCGGTAAAACCACCTGATCGGGCAAACATCAGTCAGATTACTCTGAGGTCAGGACGTGGTTATGAAGGTCCAGTAATGAAAAATGATGAGAGTGTACCCCCCATGATTAATAAGGACGATGAGAGTCTTGCCCCTAACCAAAGAAACACTTAGATAAGGAGCACCAGAGTAGGAGACGACCTTCAAAAAGGTGATCTGGAAAAGCCATTACCTCGTATGACCGATCCCTTTTTCCTAGACCCAGAAACAGATGTGGAGAGTGAGGAAATAAGGAAGGAAACTGGAGAACCCTTAGCTGGGGGGTTAGTAGGAACATTGAAACGTTTGAAGCCATTTCCTCACCGAGGGGAAGCTAAAAAGAAGAAGGATGACACCGAACACTTCATGGAGATTTTTGGCAAGTTGGAAATCAACTTACCGTTCCTGCAGGCTCTAAAGCTGCCTACCTTTAGCAAATTCATCAAGGAGTTCATTGCTGGGAAAACCAAACCTGATGGGAAGATAGTAATTGGAGAAAACGTGTAAGCTGTGATACAAAAGAGGAGAATGCCATCAAAATGCACAGACCCAGGTATGTTCACCTTACCTATTTCCTTGGGTGATATAAATATTGAGCATGCTATGTATCATCTAGGAGCATCGATAAACGTTTTACCGCTTTCGATATATAAGAAATTGATAGGGGTAAGTCTGGTTGACACGAAGGTGGTAATTCAGTTGGCTGATAGAACATGCATCTCACCCGAAGGTGTGCTGGAAAATGTGATAGTTAAGGTGCATGATTTCCTGTATCCAGCTGATTTTCACGTGATAAAAATGAGTGAGAATGAATCTGCTGAGTCTAGTGGAGTGCTTTTAGGAAGGCCGTTTTTACGCACCGCTAAGACTATAATTGATGTGTTTGATGGAACCATATGCCTGGATTATCATGGGGAGAAATACACATTTAGCATCGATGAAGCTATGAAAAAGCCACTGGATGATGAAAATTTGCATGCTATCGATGTTATTAACCCCCTGGTCCAGGAATATCTTGAGACTGAGTTAATGCAGGAGCAGTTCAACAATTCAGGACTGAGTCACTCTATTGACAAAGAGGTAGTAGGGTGGTGTGAAACTCTATTGACTCGGGACATGACGGACAAGCAGATCAGTGAAACGATCATGGCATTTTGCCACCAACCACTATCACTCGAATCGACTTCTTCTGTTCAAGCAAAAGGCCCAGACGAGGCAACCGACTTCGGGGAATGGCAACCAGGATTTTAGAGACAAATCCCCTGCCCCAGGAAGCCATCGCACCCAAGAAGGAGCTGAAGAAATTGCCCGAGAATTTAAAGTATGCCTACCTTGGAGAGGATGAAACTTTCCTAGTAATAATAAACAGCCACTTGACAGAGAAACAAGAGAATGAGTTACTGGAGGTAATCAGAAGGAACAAGAAAGCCATAGGATGGACTCTCTCAGACCTAGTAGGAATCAACCCTGATCTTTGTATGCACCACATTAGACTGGAAGAAGGTGCGAAAGCCCAGAGAGATCCTCAGCGTAAGCTGAATCCAAACATGAGAGAGGAAGTTCTGAAGGAAGTTTTGAAACTGCTGGCCCTAGGAATTATCTACTCCATCCAGATGGTGAATGGGTCAGCCCAGTCCACATGGTGCCTAAGAAGTCAGGGATACAGGTGATCAAGAACTATAGAAATGAATTGGTGCCGACTCGGTTGGTGACTGGATGGAGAATGTGCATTGACTACCGAAAGCTGAACAAAGCCACTAGAAAGGATCATTTTCCCTTGTCCTTCATCGACCAGATGTTGGAAAGATTGGTTGGAAAGCAGTACTTCTGGTTCCTTGACGGATACAGTGGATATTTCCAGATATATATGGATCCTGAAGACCAAGAGAAGACGACCTTTACATATCCATTCGACACTTATGCATACAGAAGAATGTTGTTTGACCTATGCAATACACCTGGAACCTTTTAGCGTTGTATGATGAGTATCTTCTCGGATCTATTGGAAGTGTGTATTGGGATCTTCATGGATGATTTCACTGTGTATGGGACTTCCTTTGATTCCTGTTTAGCCAACCTAGATCTGGTACTATGAAGATGTCAGGAAAAGAATTTGGTCTTGAACTTTGAAAAATGCCATTTCATGGTGCCAGAAGGAATAGTCCTAGGTCACGTGGTCTCGGAGAGAGGAATTCAAGTGGATAAGGCCAAAGTGGATGTGATCTCGAAGCTACCCTACCCTACGAATCAGAAAGAAGTCAGAGGATTCCTGGGGCATGCAGGATTTTATAGAAGATTCATCAGGGACTTCGCGAAGATTGCGCAGCCGCTTACTCATCTCCTGCACAATGATGTGGAATTCGTCTTTAACGAAGATTGCAAGAAGACATTCCAAATGTTGAAGGATAAGCTTATCTCTGTCCCAATAATCAGAGCACCAGATTGGAATCACCCCTTTGAGGTGATGTGCGATACGAGTGATTTTGCAGTAGGAGTTGTCCTGGGTCAGAAGATCGAAGGGAAGAGTTATGTCATTTTCTACGCCTTGAAGACCCTCAACCAGGCTCAGAAGAATTATGATACTACAGAGAAGGAGATGTTGGCCGTGGTATACTCATTCGAAAAATTCCGACTGTACTTACTGGGGTCGAAGGTGATAGTCTACACTGACTACGCAGCCATTAAATATCTCCTGGCCAAGAAAGAGTCTAAACCAAGGTTGATCGGGTGGGTGCTACTACTGCAAGAATTCGACTGGGAAGTAAAAGATAAAAAGGGCACAGAGAACAAGGTCGCAGATCATCTGAGTCGAATATTTCAAGGGGACACGGACGAAGCCATACCTGATGCCTTCCCCCGAGGAACATCTTTACTATCTAGGGAAATCTGCTAGACCTATTCACTGGGAAACGGTATTAGTTAGAGGTGTCGAAACGGGTACCCGCGGGTATCCGCACCCAATTTTGCGGGTACCCGACCCCGAAATTTAAATATTTTTGTACCCGCAAGCATTTGCGGGTATCCCGATACCCGCATCGGGTTACCCGTACCCGCAGGTCCGGGTACTCGCACCCGAAGCATGCAACTTACATAATTGAACAATTATCAATATTTATACATATTATGGTTATGCCTCTTGCGTCTATCAGCCGATGTGGGATTCTTCTTTTCTGAAGCTTCATCCCTAATATACCAAATTATCAATATTCTTGCCTAAAGCTTTTCCACTGTAGTTCCTAGTTCCTATACTCATTTCATCTACTAGAATATTTATTTTGTTAGCTCATCATCTGGTATTGCTAAAATCGCTTCCCATTCATTAGTGTCAATTAAGGTTTAGAAAAATGTTTATTTGTAAGTAATTCAAAATATTTTCAAATTTGTAAGTCATCTTTAACGACAATTCTTGTTCCCCTGAATTTGAAGTAATTCAAAATATTTTCAAATTTGTATGAAAGCTTAATGTTTATAATGAAATAGAATAGAAAGTGGTATTTTCTTGCTTTCAAAAACACAAACTATTAAGACATTCATATCTAAAAATCAATTAGCAAAATTTATAAATTAATCATGTTTTGAAACTATTGTATTTATATAAATAAATAGATCCCTCTTTGTATATAATGTCATAATGTGAATACAAAGAGGCTGTCAAGTTTTTCCACATTGGTAGTAGAATGAATGATGGTTTCAATTAGTCTTAAATAAAGTTTAGGTGAGTGAATAAGTGAATTAAGTATTTGAGTCGGGTAATTATTCGGGTATCGGGTATACCCCGTCGGGTATCGGGTATACCCAATACCCGATTTTCCCCCAATTTCAATACCCGATCCCGACCCCGAACCCGATTTTTGCGGGTAGCGGGTCGGATAAGAAATTACTCGTTACCCGCTACCTGTTTCGACACCCCTAGTATTGGTAGTAACGGGTCCAGGGACATCAGACAAAGGGAAATATCCGATGAATACAGACCCATGGTTTGCTGACCGGGCCAACTTGGTTATAGGAGAGATATGCCAGGTTCCCAAGAAACTTCCCGGGCCCAGAGGATGAAGTTGAAGAGTGAGGTCAAATACTACTTTTGGGATGATCCTTATCTCTGGAAGATGTGCTCAGACCAAGTAATTCGACGATGTATTCCAGAATGGGAACAGAAGGACGTGCTCAACCATTGCCATGCCCTGGCATGTGGAGATTATTTTGGACCTAGGAAGACTGTCAGAAAGGTTTTGGATATTGGATTCTATCGGCCGACACTGAACAAGGATTCCTTCGAATTCTGTCAAGTTTGCGAGAGATGTCAACAGACAGGAGGTATCTCAAGGAGGGACGAGATGCCCCAAGTTTCAATAATAGTTTGAGAAATCTTTGATGTGTGGGGGATGGATTTTATGGGACCGTTCCCATCTTCCTATGGCAACACTTATATATTAGTTGCGGTTGATTATGTGTCTAAATGGATAGAGGCAAAGGCTACACCCACCTGCGAGGTTTTTGAAGGCGAATATTTTCAACAGGTATGGAGTGCCTAGAGCCATAGTCTCAGACCAGGGAACACACTTCTGCAATCGCATTATAGAGGCAATAATGAGAAAATATGGTGTACACCATCGGTTATCTACCCCATATCACCCCCAGTCAAATGGTCAAGCTGAAGTCTCGAACCGAGAAATCAAGAGCATTCTGGAGAAAACGATAAATACTACGAGGAAAGATTGGAGTAAACGCCTTGATGATGCTCTCTGGGCCTATATGACCGCTTACAATACACCAATTGGGATATCAACGTATAGATTGGTGTTCGGAAAAATGTTCCATCTGCCCGTGGAAGTGGAACACAAGGCATATTGGGCCATAAAGGAGATGAATATGAAGGCGCTGGCCTGTGAAGAAGAAAGAAAGATGCAACTACAGGAGCTGGAGGAACTAAGGCTGGAAGCATTTGATTCAGCAATGTGGTATAAAGAGAGGACAAAGCTCTGGCATGACAGGAACCTCCGGGTCAAGGAACTACGAGTTGGGCAGAAAGTACTTCTTTTTCAATCTTGGCTTAAGCTAATGTCTGGGAAGCTGAAATCCAAGTGAATAGGCCCGTACACCATTGTCGGCCTTCGAGCAAATGGAGCAGTGGAAATCCAAGGAAGCGCCACAAATTCTGTTCCCTTCCTCGTCAATGGAAATCGGGTAAAAGTATTTAGGGATAATTCAGAATTGCATGTAGTGGAGGAAGTGCCACTGCATGCATCCGTAATTATTTCCTAACTGGTCAAGTAAATGACTATTCTCAACGAATCCCTAGGTCGGGTAAAATGAGGAATAAAAGTTTATTTGTGCACTGACCTAAGGGATCTTGAGATTACTCATCTGCAGGTGTACATAGTTTAGTCGCTTTTCTAAAATTAAAAAAAAAATCCAAACAAAGAAAAAAAAATTAATTAATCTTCCAAAAATATTTTTGAAGCACCAGGCTCTTTAGGAAATTGTTTTGTCATTCATAATCCTCGACCTGAGAACTTGGTGTTTCACCTTTATTTTTGTACGAAATCATGAGTTGCTTGGGGAAGAAAAGAATTGCAGAGCAAGATTTGAGAGAGAAGTCGGTTACTTTTTGAAATTCATACTCACTTTCCCGGCGATCCTGAAGTCCGATCGGGTCATTCTACACACCATTCTCTTCGTCTTGAAAAGGTCTTAACTTTGGTACCAAGATCACCTCAGTCGGAGTTCTTTTGACAGAGTTATGGTTGTTCTACCAAATTCGCGCAAAGCTGCCAGCTGCAGTCTAGGCGGAAATTTAAAGAAGGAAGGAAGATATTACCTTGTGAAGCCAAATCTTTTCCTTCTACTATGGGGAACGAAAATTACATCTTTCCTAATGCTTGGAGGAAACTTATTACCAAATTTAAATCATTCTCAAGCTTATATATACACCATAACCTCATTCATAGAATCTAACCCTTCCATAGCCCCCAAAAGGGGAGTCTCCAAGACTCCTCCTCCAAACCCTAATCCGAGAGCTTCTTCTTGCAACATAAATTCCCAGAGATTAAAAGCTAAAGTACTTCAATCGCGCAAGGAGTTGGAGAAGGATTTCAAGGACATCAAGAACGACAAGGATTCAACCTACGGGTTCTATTTGCTTTAGTTTTATGTTCAAATTGTCTTCCCTTCAATCTATGTGTTTAGCTTATTCCATTATGTGTAACTAAACTCATAGGATTCTAGGGATGTGTTAGTAACGACTTTGGTTATACAATTTCAATTTTCTATCTAATATCCGTTTTGTTTTTATTTTGTTTCTTCACTAAGTAATTCTGATGCTGCATGATTGAGTGACACGATCTTGTACTCCCTCCGTCCCACAAAAGATGTCACACTTGTGGGACGGCATGGGATTTTAGGAGGTTTTGTTTTGTGTGTTAAATGGAGGGAGAAAATATAATTTTTATATTCATGTGAGAGAGAACTTTTTCCAAAAAGGGAAATGTGACATCTTTTGTGGGACAAATTAAAAAGGAAAGTGTGACCTCTTTTTTGAAACGGAGGGAGTATGATTTAATATAACTTGCTTCATAACTGTGAGAGAGTTCTAGCGAGTTAGGTTTAGGTTCACTTAGTAGACGCTACAGTAAGCTTCCCTTAAAACGGCACTGTTAATTGAGAGTGAGGAATTTTCAAGGGTCTTAGGAGCTTTTTGGAGTTACGTGTTAGGATTGACAACCCTAATCTTGTAATCAACGTTTGTATCGCATGAGCATAAGCTAGGCGACTTGTCCTATCAAAGTAATAACTGTGCTAGGGTATTGTAGTTTGGAATTTGTATAACCATAACTGTGAACGCACATCCCCTGGAATTCCCTTATCTCTATATTTTATCTTCGTGTTTTATTTGCAAATAGTTGTTATTTGCTTTCAATTGTTTTTCTGTTTTCAAAATTTCCTAAAAACTTTCGGTTTTCCAAATAGTAATTGAGTTCTAGTAGAGGATAGACATTTTGTGTTTGCCTTCCCCGTGTTCGATATCCGGTACTGACCTTTAGCTATACTATATATACTCTGTATACTTGCAGGTTTATTTAGTGCTAAAAAATAGTGCATCAATCATGTACATGGAATACCTAGATCGTGTACTTTGAAATAAATGCGACTAAACTCTTCAACTGATACACTGATTCACTCTATTTTTAACTCCAACCTACTGAAGAAAAACAGACCGGTGGCGTATAGATTTCATCCTTGAAGCTGGCATTTATTTTGAAGAAGCGACCCTTCTGCAATATTTATTTCATGTCAGCCAAATTCAGTCAAACATCCTCTAATAAACACGGTAGTTTTCATTGTTAAAAACCCAACGAAACTTCCTCATACCCTCCCATATCGTAGCAAAAGTGAGACGAAAGTGAACAACGGCGGACAATGGTGGATTAGATTACCTACGGCTCCCATCATTTTGCAAGAAGTTCTCCGAGGAAACAAGAAGTCCTCATAATCCATTTTGTAATTATGCCACCGTTAGAGGATCACAGTACATGAATTACTTCCCTTCGTTTACACCTTTTGTTGCGAGCAATGGAGCGGAACTCTGTTTCGATTGTCGTCTTATGACAGCTAGGAGCACGGACTGGGTCGTGCGACTCCTTAGGATCGCTAGTGGATGCCACTTCGACGTTGGCTGATCGGAATTTTGTCGACACAACCGCATTGTACATGACGACTTCCTCACATTCACTTTGGTGGAGGTGGGGACGTTCCATGTAAAGAGGTACAAGATGGGTAGTGGATGCCCTCCTCCGAGTGACTTCGTAGGTGAGTATAGAACCAATTGCAATGACCTTTGTCTTTAATTGGGTTGCATGTTTTACTTGGCGATATCTTAGTAAAAAAAACTTGATAAATGACCAGATGTGGATGATGAAGAATCAGAGGAAAGCAACACTCCTGATGTAGATAGCTCGGACGACTATGAACCGTCGAAAACGGAGGTTGACACCTCGGATGATGATGACTTTGTATCCGAGTGAGGTTTTGTAGATATCGACGGCTGCCCTTCATTCGTCTTGTACCTTGCGAGATCCAACATCAATCACACTATTGAGATAGCATTCGCCTTTTGGCACGCCATATTCGTATGGCGGCCCTTAATGAACCTGTGTACTTCAATGTGGGTAGGGAAACATGGATGGTCAAACTCGATCATAGCTTGACCAAAATTTGGGTGAAGCACGGGTGGAGTCTTTTCAAAAATGGCAACAATTTGGTCGAGGGGGTTCGTTGTCATTTCAAACTCATTGACGCTAATGAAGTCCAGTTTTATGTGTGGTTCGATCTTTCTTATGTTGGCCTATGGATTGGCAAGTATGTGTAGCACCTACATTTTTCTTCCTTATCATGTTTGTTGTTAGCTCGTCGATTGTTGTATGGAATGTACCAATTTTTCAGTGGGCTTGGTTTCATGGTACCGCGGTGACAGTGTTGGGTTTGACTTCGGATGGTAGTGTATGTTGTTGAACGTAGGCTATTTTGTATGGACTTCTTTATTGGTGTATGCTATAACGCCTTGTTTATATGTGATGCTAGATCAACCATGCTTACTTGTTGTTAACATTATTTATAAAATATCTAGTAACTCGAACACGAAAATGAAAATAAGCTCAAATGAATTGTTTGGAAAATTTATGTTGTACCACAGTAAGCAACCATTATATTTGAACATACATCATGGCATAAATTGCAAGAATTAAGTTGAAGACATTAGCACATCCTCGTTTACATGTTATGTCTCGGCCCACATTGCTGTCGCTGGATCATCCCTTTTCTTATTCCACTCAGCCGAAGTTTCCACGCTATTGATATGATCACCAGGTGCTTGCTTGTGCTTCTTTTCATCCACACCGTCGTCGTGGTTACCACATCGTCGTCGTGGTTACCCAACTCTGTCTGACGTAATTACTTATAGTAAATAAATTCAAATTTTAAAATAAGCAATCCACATGTCAAGTAAATAAAACACACATATTATATAAGCTCAAAAACCAACATTTATCAAGTAAATTTTTCAAAAGTTTTGAAACCGTAGTGGGACACCACTCTATATACTACACATTTATCTATATGCAAAAATGATGAGGAGGAGAAGGTTGCCAAAATGCGTCAGCCGCCGACCTTGATAACATGTGGAGTTCCTATGACCCATGTCAACCCAAAAGGTTCACTGATATCTTATTCCTGAAAAATATTAGTGGTTTATTTGAGCCACAGCTCAGTGTATATAAACCTTACCTCTAATTCCACATGCAAATATCAAACACAATCATTCACCAACATATATCACCGAAAGTAATAAATATCATAAATAATTTAATATTCATATGCATATGCCTCTCCGTTCTTTTTATTATTCTGTGACATGGATCAACCATCATCTAACCGCAAATGAAATTGTGAAGTAAGAAAGAAACTTGTCGACCGAAGTATATCCCATCACATCTTTAACACGTCAAATGATCGTTCGATTACATTCCTAGCCTTGGTGTGTCTCAAGTTAAACAGCTCCTCGGGCGTTTGAGGTGCTTGGGTACCTGGACCCCATTCCTTCAAATGATAACGGACTCCTTTAAATGGCGTCACAAAGCCTTCGGCATTCGCATATGCATTATCACAAACATAGTAACATCCTATAATGGATTGAACAAGAGAACAATGACAGTTCCAAACTGTTAAATACATGGATCTACCCTAGATGCACCAGCAACTTATATTGTATTAAAGAAGAGCATCACCTTTTAGCATTTTGAGACCCAATGGTCTGCTTATTGCATCGCGCAAACTCCTTGATCCCCTGCAGATCCCTCCCATCCTGGTATAACGTAAACGAAGCGAAGATGTGGGTCACATACAGCTAGTGTGTTGGTTGTGATGGGGCCTTTCCTGTTTCGTGGTACGTCAGCAACAGGTGCTCGTATGTTGATATACGTTCCGTCTAAGGCACCTAGTCACCCCTGCATTCTATTGAAAATATAATGAATGGGGCATATATATTACGACCGCAAGACTGAATAACTTAATGAAAATGGATTGAATATTCAAACCTTAAACCAATTCCAACGTTGGTCATTGCAACTGTCATCTATAGGACTAGGCTTCACCAAAAATAGATTATAAATCATGAGCACACCACAGAGCACAATATGTATATATCCCGCTACAGTATGGGAGGATCGCCATGAAATTGTATCCAACTATATGAGTTTTCTTGTGGTGTGATAGAACACATAGGAACATGACAACTTGTTCTTCAATAGTGACAAATTTATGTCAATTAACCCTGCACGATCACGAAGTAGATGGCAGAGTCGGCCAAACGTGTTTCTATCCATCCGTATATTATCAACACATGCCCGATCTGTGAGATGGACTAGCCTATCTAACTGCTTGAAATGAGCAGGGATTGATCGAGCATTTGTGTTGGATCCTCTATGCACCAACGTTTGCACTTTCGGGCATTTGGTCCAATTAGAGTGATTATGAAAGTTATCAGCAACAAATTAATTTGATGATTCCTTAATATCTCCTCAAGAAAAATCAAAATGGTTGTCATCTCATCACGCCTGCGGCCAACCTAATGAAGGAACACAGACAAATAGTTGGGTGTGATTCCAATTACTGACATACTAAGACAATTAAATAGTCACACAACAATAAGTTCCACGAAATCCAAAACACCTACTCTGTGCAACCACATATAATGCTTTGCAAGCTCACCATAGAAGGTGCTATTACCAACAAAAAAACAAAACAAAAGCCACTCAAATGGGAAGAACTAAATTAACTCAAATCTCTACAGACAAATCGATAACCGCAAAACTGGAATGAAGTCATAACAATCGAGACAAGTATGTAATCCCCAAGATAAGCACAAATGTATGGCCAATTTAAACACATTCCAAATCGGCGCTACAAACGAGTTCAATTTTCAAGTTTCGGTATAATTGTTGCATGGTTGGGAATTTTGTGTACCTTGTGAAATTCCTCTTCACTAGCCAAGGACAATCGCTTCAAAATCGAGCCCAGGTTACGATATCACCAAGATTGTTCGACCAAGCTGCATCAAATAAAATATTGTAATTTTAAAGCTACACAAAATTAATGAGATGTTCTTACACAAACGATTGTGTACCTAAAGCCTTCGCCAACAATGGGTTTGCATTCTATGATGTCCGACGTTTCTCTCAGCAGATTGGGGCTAAAAATGATGGAGTGAAGGGGTATAATGGTGACTTTGGCGAATTTCCTCAAACGGGGTTGGCGAGATTAAGGGCTATCGCTGCGGAAGGGCTGGTTAGAATTATACGCTGAAATACAGTTAGCTATCATAAATGCAACCGGATTTTGATTTGTTTCTCGGGTCGACGAGGTAGTATATCAGTACAGCCAAATAGCTGATATACGTCCGATAGGCGGCCTTATTTCCTCTTTAGAAAATATCTAGCGATGATCTAAATTAATTTATTCGATAAGACTTGTTTTGAGCAAACTAACCTGGGGATAAATTACTTGATTCCCGCAAATTATGTGTGCAAATAGATACAAATTTATGCTAGCTTAATGTAGTAAGATTAATTATGTATATTATATTCTCAAATATATAAGGAGCATTAAAAAAATACGTGGATTCTTGATCAATTCCTTTTTCTATCGTAAACATCGCTCCTCTACAAACTCATGCATTGTTTAATCAATTCCTTTTGCAGATGCTAGTACACATTTTATTAATCAATTCTCTATCTAAGAGAGAAATAGAGAGAATTATATTTTAAAATGGAGAAAGAAAGAAAGAGAGAAATAAATAAAGCGAAAAAACAAAATACTCAACCAAACTAAATAAAAGTAGGGGTATTTTTCACTTTAATTAAACGGTAAAGTAGCAAAAAAGCTAGTACTAGTATAATTAAGAGTAGCTAAAATAATAGTATTGCGTTATCAATATTCAAAGGTGACTACTCAACGAACCCAATGATATCTAATCTGTGCTTTATGTATTTGATTCATTATTCATAGTGCGTAACTGGATACGCACTCTTTAATAATATACGTTGCATTTAAATCATGTCATAATATATGGTTAATTTCAGTGAAAGGAACGCCTAATTGTACGATAAAGATAAAATAGAGCAAATTCTATAATATACACAATTCTCTACATAAGCATAAAATTCGATATTACTAATAGTACGATCAAATTAATATGCAATCATTCCACAAAATATCTACCCAATACTAGTGTTAGTGGAGAAATAGTGCATATACGCCTAAATGAAAATCCTCTGAATTGACTTACTTCAAAATGGGGAGACATGGCTATGACCAAAATGCCACTAGCGATAGCATATGGAAGCTCGATTTAAGGCATCTTTTATAACCACATCTGAGTTAATTGTGGAAATACTTCCTCCGTATGCAAATAAGTTCCGTTCGCGAATAGGAGCCCTGGTTTATAATTACCATAAATGATAAAGATGCTCGACATTCCACTAACTCATTTCATTCACATAATTCAAATATATACAAGTGAGACTCATATTCCCCTAACTTTCTTCCTTTCACTTTTCTTAATATTTTTTAAAATAAGACTCTTATTCATGAACGAATGGAGTAGTATGTAAAGTAAAATACAATAAATTATGTTAAAGAAAAATGATTAGTTAAAAAAAGGTTGTTGATATTCATTACGTACAACATGATGAAAAGCAGAAATTATGTTCTCAGAATCCGTCTTAAAGAAGAAAACAGGATTCTAATAGTAATAACCCCTTAATAAATGTATAATCTTAATTTAATAATCAATGATATGCCTTTAGTGAGTAGGCCAGAAATCATGGGCCCTAAACTTTGGATAATTTGTGGGCCATTGTACTCTTTCTGTTTAAAATGTGTTTTTCTTCCAATCCAGTTCCAAGGGAGAAAAACGGTATGCTCTGTCACTCAAATTATTATTGCTTTTACTATATGTTACTACTAACTTTGTAAAAGAAGACTTATTTACTTCTTGGATCGATTTTTCAACGACAAGTTCTAAAATAAATTGCTTGATCAATAATTGTAAAATATGAGTCTACAAATTATAGTGCGATATCGTTCTTAAATCTTATACTCCATAAGATTTGTTATAATTTCTTCAATTCAGATCTTTTATATTCTAAGACATGATAAAAAAAAAAAAGAAGTGGTTTTGAAAAAGAAATAGAAAGCCGGTTCTCCCGCTCTCTCATAATTCCATTTCAAAAGGCGCTATTTTTATTTCATTTTTGCAATTATTATAGTTGTTGACAAAAGCCAGAATGGTGAAATAATCAACTTGTCTAAATTGGTTCACCTACACAATATGGGTATAAGCCAATATACTTTCTGAAAATTACTAGTAGTATATCAACTGAAGATTCTTTTTCACACAACTATAATCATAACATAGAAGGAACAAAAAGTAGTAGCAATATTCATTCTCTCCACTCACATACGCTGCAGCAGCATGAGGAGCTCCACTTGGCGAAAGTAGAAGAGGCAGATTCTTGAAATGCTGAGCTACATTGTGTTTGTGTCTGGGCTGCTGGTTGTTTTGGCCTCTTTTTCCGGGCATGGCTCGGCAGTAGTGTTTAACCTCACTCTCCCAGGCCAGCACCCCAACCCGGACCATGTCGCTCAAGATGTTCACAGGCAACCAACTATGCTTTACTCTTCAATTTCTAGTCTTTATTTTTCTCTGTTTATTTCAGGGTCAGCTCATGCTTTAATTTCAGTATCTTCTTCAAGCAGAGTACCAACATTTTCAGTTTGTATCTGAAATTTTGTCGGTAAACTTAGATGTTGGTGATGAGATTAAAGGAGGATTTGTGTTCCACCTTCTCTATCCTGTTTTTTAAGTAATGCTGACTTTCCCCCTTCATTTTTAGTATACATTATGCTTCATGATCGAGATTTTTTAGTGGAGTACTCATCAATCCCCTATTTTGTGTCCAATTTTCTCATTTTGGCTCGTCCCTTTTTAATTGTTCAACTTCACTTTTACTACATTTTTTTTAACAGACTTCACATTCCACTAATTCACTTCTCCTCACACACTGCGACAAAAAAACTCATTAAGAACATTTTTAATGCAATTAAGGACGGGTCCTCCAACATAGTCTCATTTTTATGTTGACTGCGGCGGCATCCAATGCTCGTCTCATTTCACAAACACGTACCAATTCTAATCCACAACACTGACTGCCAAGCAGGAAAGTGAATGTCTCAATTTCCAGACGTGAAATGCTATCCTACACCTCCAACTCCTGTCTGACAGGCAACCCCATCGACGACTGCTGGCGTTGCGACCCAAATTGGCAGCTGAACCGCCAGCGCCTGGCCGACTGTGGCATCGGGTTCGGCCAGTCTGCCCTGGGCGGCAAAGGCGGGCGCTACTACGTGGTGACAGACTCGTCCGACCACGACCCCGTCACACCCCGCCCAGGCACGCTCCGCTACGCCGCGATCCAGACAGAGCCCCTGTGGATCGTGTTCGCCTCCAACATGCTCATCCACCTCTCCCAGGAGCTCATCCTCAACTCCTACAAGACCCTCGACGGCCGCGGCGCCGACGTCCACATCACCGGCGGCGGATGCCTCACCCTCCAATACATCAGCCACGTCATCATCCACAACGT
This sequence comes from Salvia hispanica, assembly GCF_023119035.1. Lineage (NCBI taxonomy): Eukaryota > Viridiplantae > Streptophyta > Magnoliopsida > Lamiales > Lamiaceae > Salvia > Salvia hispanica. The sequence continues at coordinate 7,637,853 of NC_062966.1, forward strand.
CCACATCCACCACTGCTACCAGTCTGGGGAGACCAACATCCGCTCCACCCCGTCTCACTACGGCTGGCGCACGAAATCCGACGGCGACGGCATCTCCATCTTCGGCGCTAAGGACATCTGGATCGACCATTGCTCGCTCTCGCACTGCAAGGACGGCCTGATCGACGTCGTCATGGGGTCCACGGGTATCACGATTTCCAACAACCACTTCTCCCACCACAACGAGGTCATGCTGCTAGGCCACAGCGATGACTACTTCCCCGACTCCGGGATGCAGGTCACCATCGCTTTCAACCACTTCGGGAAGAAGCTGATACAGAGGATGCCGAGATGCAGGAGAGGGTACATTCATGTAGTGAACAATGACTTCACCAGGTGGGAGATGTATGCGATTGGCGGGAGCGGGAATCCCACCATTAACAGCCAGGGGAATCGTTACATCGCCCCCTATGATCGGAACGCTAAGGAGGTAACTGACATAAACTTATATAGTGATTTCAGTTTTTGTTTCTACACTGATGTGTGATAGTTATATTATACAGTATTTATTAGTTCCAACTGCCTACAAGTTATAATTATGGCAGGTGACAAAGCGGGTGGGTAGTTCGAAAGAGGACTGGAGGGGGTGGAATTGGAGGAGTGAAGGCGATATAATGGCGAATGGAGCCTACTTTGTGGCGTCGGGGGAGGGTGTGGAGGTCAAGTATGAGAAGGCCTATAGCATAGAACCCAAATCTGCAGGATATATTGACCAAATTACTATGAATGCCGGTGTGCTTGGCAGTGGTCGCAACAATATGGGCAAGTGGACAGCCAGAAACGACACTTCTTATGGAGATGCCAATTCAGGCTTTTTCGAGGACTACGATGAATATTCTGGGAGCCGGAGGCCTTGCTCTGCTCATACTATTCTCAATGCTTTTCTATCCCTCTTTCTCATTTTAAGCATCAAATGATTGGGACGAATCTGAAATATGATTTTCCTCCCTGTTATTCTAGAAATATTCATGTTATTCAACTTCATTGCTCTACACAAAATTTTATCCTACTTTATCCCAAAATATGGCCTTATTTTTTTACTTTAATAACAAAAGTTATTAAAAGTTTAAGACCATTCTTGCAAACTGGGATATTCATACTAAGCATTTAACAGCCACGGATTTGGTTAGACAGTGCTATCTTCTTTTTTTTATCTTGGCATTTAAGGATGTAGTGAAATGCAGTGATTTGGGGTCAGTTGTTAGAAATAAAAACGAGGTTTAAATTTGGTTTTCTTTCTGTATGAGACAGTCACACAGCTGCGTTCTAGGTCGATGGTGTATTTGCTGCTGCGTTGCAGGCCGTGTTTCGCTCCAAATTTTATTTTTAATTTTTCTTTTAATCAAAATTGGTTTGTGATATTTTGGCTAAAATCAATCATTTTCTTAAATCTCGTGCCAAAAAAATGCCACAACTAACAAAGGACTAAAGATGTATTTTTATTCCATTTTACCTTCTATCAATACAACACAAACTCATAACTCACTGGTATTTAACTTCTAAATTTCTCTTTATACACATAAACTCTCAAAACCTCATAAGCTCACTCGTATTTTCATGATAGTTTAATAATTAACGAGACAGGGGCATTGATGCTTGCTAACTTTGACCCATCTCATTTTCAACTGTTAAATATATGTATGTTGTTAGACATCTGTTGCATTTCATGATATTCAACAGACATCAAGCTAGACCTGCCCTTTGATTTGTCTAAATGTGGACAGCATAAAGGTGAAGTATCATATTTTAAAATGTAGACAAAAGTGAGGTATTGTCTTATTTGGTTGATTTCAAGACTTTCAATTTTAGGAAAATATAAAGTATTACCTTGATTGGAAGATCACGGCATGGCATCTTTGTATGCATATGGATTTGTTGTTGTTGCTGTCATTGTAACAACAGCTCTTGTTTTGTCCGAGTTGAATCCATGTATGTCGGACCCCAGCTAAGGCCGGCTCTGAATTTAGAGTTGTCCCTTCCTTCTCCTCTTCTCTTATAAAGTATATCATTACATTACTTCTAACATAAGTTGTACTAACCGAATATTTTCATGGAGGACTCAAACAAGTTGGAGGAGGGGTTCGGACCGGGCCCACAACTCGCAAGCAAAAATGAACAGCTTGACGGGGAGAGAGGTGCTGCTCATGATGTCAGCATTGAGGCTGAGACTAAGGGCACGACGACGTCAGAGGGGCCGCCACCGAAGAGCAAGAGAGTTGCGACGTTGGATGCCTTTAGAGGGCTCACAATAGTGGTATGAAAAGCAATGCACTTTTATTAACAATCGTGTTTTAACTGATTAAGAAACGGTGTGGTGTGTTTGCAGTTGATGATACTCGTAGATGATGCTGGAGGGGCGTACGCACGCATTGACCACTCGCCATGGAATGGCTGCACGCTGGCAGACTTCGTTATGCCCTTCTTCCTCTTCATTGTGGGAGTCGCCATTGCTCTTGCCCTCAAGGTGAATTCTTCATATCATTTATTCATTCGAGTTGCTTGAACAAGTCTACTAAAATTAGATTTTATTCTTTTGAAGAGGATTCCGAAGGTCTCGTTTGCGGTTAGGAAGGTGATACTAAGGACATTGAAGCTCCTGTTTTGGGGAATTTTGTTGCAAGGTATAGAATAATACTGATTTCCTTGGGAAAGTAGTTCTGCATAACCTTTTTTCGAATAAACAACACGATTTTTTGCACATTGCAGGAGGATATTCTCATGCACCGGATGATTTATCGTACGGAGTTGATATGAAGGTGATCAGATGGTGTGGCATTCTCCAGGTGAGAAATGACAGTTCAAAATTATTGAATTCTTGACATGACTGATTGGCACACATTTTGTTGATCATGGATATAGAGGATAGCGTTGGTCTACTTCATCGTGGCCCTAATCGAAATTCTGACCACGAAGATCAGGCCGACTACTCTAGAACCTTCTCTGTTATCCATTTTTTCTGCCTATAGGTGGCAATGGTAAGTTGTACTCATTTTGATTGAGGCTTCAAAATTCAGAATTTGGTTTCTGTAAAAACAAATTATTGTTTTCAGGTTGGGTGGATTTGCAGCATTTGTGATCTACATGGTTACGACGTTCTCTCTCTACGTTCCTGACTGGAGTTTCGTGTTGCACGAGCACCACAAGACAGAAAGATACTATGTAATCTGTGATGACTTTTACTAGTAAAATGAGTTTAACGTTATGTTGAAAATGAGGTACGATATTACAGGTAAAATGTGGGATGAGAGGGCATTTAGGGCCTGCTTGCAATGCAGTTGGTTATGTGGACAGACAAGTCTGGGGGATTAATCATCTTTACTCTGATCCAGTTTGGAAGCGGTTAAGGGTTAGTTCTAATCATCATCAAATTCTAATATACTTCATTCATTTGGAGAGATAATATCAAGTTAATGTTTATTGGCCATGTATTACAGGCTTGCACTTTCAGTTCACCTAGTTCTGGTCCACTGCGCAAGGATGCGCCTAGTTGGTGCCGGGCTCCATTTGAACCCGAAGGGCTGTTGAGGTCTGAATACTTGTGAATGATTCTTGATTTTTGAATTCTTGATCAATGTTTGGATTTTGCATGCAGCTCGATTTCAGCTATCGTGTCTGGCACAATTGGGATTCACTATGGCCATGTTCTAATCCATTTTAAGGTGGTTGATTGAAGATTGAGAAAATCACTATGGTATTGGTTTGTTTGATGATGGAGAATGTGTGTTGGTTGCAGGGTCATGCTGAGAGGCTTAAGCATTGGGTGTGTATGGCTGTTGTTTTGCTAGTAGTGGCCTTAATTCTTCATTTTACAGATGGTAATGTGGTTATTACATTAGGAGAGGAGGTTATTTTAAGAATGTAGTTAATTTTTTTTAACTGTGATTCAGCTATTCCCATCAACAAGCAGCTTTATAGTTTCAGCTATGTTTGTTTCACTGCTGGTGCAGCAGGCATTGTATTCTCCGCCTTCTACATACTGGTATATACTATACTACTATATACAAATGGGATGTAATTAAGTGCAAATTCTATATACTGTATAAATTCCAAATTATGATCTGAACCGTTTGATATCAAGATTTGATGTCAGATAATAGCGTCAACAAAAAATGTATTGACAACCGATTGATGTTGATCTGAACCGTTTGATATCAAGATTTGATGTCAGATAATAGCGTCAACAAAAAATGTATTGACAACCGATTGATGTTGCGTTGACATTTTCTGTTGACGTTATTGGTCATTTGTTGACATCAAATCTTGAAATCTACCGGTCCAGATCATAGTTTGGAGTTTGTAGGAAATATGCAGTTTGCATATTATTACTACACTAGATGTATGTTTGTATCTCTATCTCTGTGCCTGAGAAAAAGAAGCATATGCAGATTGATGTTTGGGGAATGCGGACCCCGTTTTTGTTCCTGGAATGGATAGGGATGAATGCAATGCTGGTGTTCGTCATGGCGGCTCAGGGAATTTTCGCGGGATTTGTAAATGGATGGTATTTCAAGGATTCTGATAACAATCTGGTAAGTGATGTAAAGCTGATTCATAAATAAATACATGTAGAATTTGTGAGTGAAAATGTGTGTTGTGATGGTTCAGGTGAATTGGATTCAGGAGCATGTTTTCAACAATGTGTGGAAATCAGAGAGAGTGGGAACTCTGTTGTATGTATTGTTTGCTGAAATCACATTCTGGGGAGTGGTCTCTGGCATTTTGCACAAACTTGGTATCTATTGGAAATTGTGAAAACATTACTCTAATCTTAGGTGCATTTTGGAGCCATGTTTAAATGTTCAACAAATCGGTATTGTATATTTCTAATGTGGTATATCATCTATGTATTTCGTGTTAATCACACACCGAATATCAATGCAAGAAAACCCAAAATACTCAGAACAATTATAACGATGATGATGTAAACGAACTGTTGGTCATACTATTTTTAGCGTCCACCAAATATATACACAAATCTTGATTCTTTGATATCACTCGGATATACTTCGTCCATCCCACAAAAATAGTCTTCCTTTTTCCATTTTTGGGTCGTCCCACAAAAATAGTTTTTTTTTTCATTTTTGGCAAGTTTTTTATCTCTTGTGAGATGAATCTCATTTTCCACTAATAATGATAGGGTCATATTAAGGTTATTATTGATTTACAGTATCTTTATATTTTCTTGTTCCTTAAGTTAGGGTATTTACTCTTTAGTATTATAAATAGGACCTATTGTTATTCTCATAATTCAATCAATGAAATAATCGTTTATCGCCTTTCTTGTTTTCTTTATCATTTTTCTGCAAACCCTAGTTGTCGACGGGATTTCACCTCCCGGGACTTCTATTCTATCTTCCGGCATCGCGTTAAGGAGATTATCCTTAACAATTGGTGCTTTCATCCTTGAACTCATGGAAGAAGTTAATCTTCGTTCATGGTCGGAGATATCGCAAGCATCCGAAGGCTTGCAATTGAATTCAACAGCAGCAACGTTGGAGCATATTCTCGCTAGGTTCGCCCGACTTGAGAGCAGCAACGCTCCCTCCGTTGCAACCCGAACCTGATCCACCCGACCGACCCCGGCTGTACACCGCCGCACAGCCACCTTACCCACCCTACCAGCCACATCCATATCTAACCTGGGATTCCCTCACACTGCACCGAAACCCTTGGAGCATGCCTCATGTTGTTGATGTTTCAACCAATTCAGCACCACCAACGCCCCCTGTGCCGATGCCAGAGTCAAACCCCTGCTATCCCTCGCCTGCTGCAACTGCTGTCCAGCAACCACCACAGCTCCGTGAGCCTTCTCTCACACCATACACCTACACCACCAGCCTACTCCACCAAACACACCAGTCGCCACCGCCTCCGCCTCCGAACACTTACTTGCAGCTGTCGTATGAACCTCAAGAAACACTACCACTCACACAACAGCACTACACGGGGCAGGAAACATCCATTCAACAGCACAACCATAACGCCGGGTACCCATCACGCCAAACGGGGTACCAACAGCCGTGCTCTCTCGTCAATGGACCAGACCTTGACGAGCAGCCGCAATACTTTACCACCGAACCTCAGCCCTGGCAGATAGGTTGCCAGCTAGCCCGTCTGTCCTCACCAGAACCGGTGCCACCATACGACCAACCACCAAGGGTACCTACATGCTGGGATCTGCCCGAACAATGCTTTCGACAAGGATTTTCGGTTTCCGATCAGCAGCCCCCAACTGGCTGGCCCCCACCACCACCACTGCGCTCGCCCTCCTGCTGGTGGCCGCCGAGTCACGGCTGTTCAGTAGCACCGCGACCTGCTACTGCTCCACCTCACACCGACGATTTCCAACACCTCTTGTGTAATGTTGTGGCATCTACAGTGCAAGTAGATGATGAGGGTAGAACCCTTTCATTGGAAAAAAATCATGGAGCTGAGCCCAAAGAAGTCGGACCATTAGAATTTAATCATGCACCCGAGGACCAACGGGAAGATTTGCCAAGGCTACCACCTTCAAGACTCAAGACAGGAGACAAGCCTTTCAATTGGGAGGGGAAACTTGAGCGTGCTGCTATCCTGCCGCCAACGTCGTTGCCTGCGGCTATCCCGAGCTCAATGAAAACGGGAGAAGCTGGAACAACCGTGGATATGGTGGTTGCACAGGCTACGGCCATTGCCGAAAAGATTTCTGATTTGACAAATGTTGCCTTGGCATATGAATCTGTATGTGCTACTAGAACTGATGATGCTGCTCCATTAAAGATCATCTATGGAGGACCTGTGAAGGGTGTTACATTGAATGATTGGACGAGCATAAACTTGACTAGGAAATATGGAAGGGAGTTCATGAAGCATTCTGAGAGCAGCAGATTGTTCTTAAAATCTTTTGGAAGGAACAAATTCGCATCCATGGTTGCATTTGATCCAGGAGGGGATAGCTCGACAAAGCTTCTGTTCGCGACGCTTTTGGTTGTGTCGTGGTTCCACCTTGAGGACAAGGTGGATTTTAACCGTGGGAGAGTTGATACGGTCATATTAGTATTATTATATCTCTATTGTTTAGTTTACTAATGATTTATCATATCTTCTATTTAGGTTATTATTGATTTACAGTATCTTTATATTTTTTTGTTCCTTAAGTTAAGGTATTTACTCTATAGTATTATAAATAGGACCTATTGTTATTCTCATAATTCAATCAATGAAATAACTGTTTATTGCCTTTCTTGTTTTCTTTATCATTTTTCTGCAAACCCTAGTTGTCGACGGGATTTCGCCTCCCGGGACTTCTATTCTATCTTCCGGCATCGCGTTAAGGAGATTATCCTTAACATACTCCAATCACTTTTTTCTTATTACCTTTCCCTTGCTTTATCAAATTTACATTAAAACTCGTGTCATCTCATAAGTATCTTTTTTATGAAACGAAGGGAGTAGCATGTATGTGGAAACTTGTTAAAGTTACATGTCTCAAATCAGAAGTTAAAAAACCTTTTCATAAGAGCCCATTGAGACATCAACTGTATTAAACTAGGAGTTACATAGCTAAGTAAGGCCTGCAAAGCTTAGCTTTACAATACAATAGTACATAGTCAAATATGTACATATTTTGTAGAGTAAAAAAACACATACTTCGCTGACAAATTATGAACTATATACAGATTGCATCGACCACCCGAGCACCCAAGTAGAGTAAAACACCGCGAGACGAATAACGATTACTTCCAACTCATCAACATCTTCCAAACAGTCTCCTCTACCTTTTCCTTTGAGACACAACCCAGGTCCCCTTCATCAAGTAAAACCCGATAAACTTCCCACTCCCGATCTCTAATCACATACCTCCCGATTTCAGCCTGCGACACCAGCGGGATTACACCGATAATTTGAAATCAACATCAAACGGGATTCTTATAAACTGACATGTTGGATCAAGTTTAAACAAAGCAATTTCATCTGCGATACAATGTAGCATCTAAAACGAAAAAATAAAATTATTTGGAAAAAGATACTTGCACACAACAGTAACAGATAATGAGGAATGTGAGCAGTGGAAATTACCGAAAAGATTGGCGTATCAAGCATCTTGAGAGCCAGTGTAATGTCGTAGAACACTAGGGGGCGACCTTTTCCTGATAACTCGACCGGATTCGCAACCAGCAGCTCAGTATCAGGGCCACGGCTGATCAAGGATACTCTGAGAGGACGACTCAGTTCCATCTCTAGGCGAGATTTCAATCCATCCTGCTTGCACGGGTCAACTATCTTCTTTCCGTCAGCTTGCATGATAAACAAGTCCATCTCACACTTTGTGTTCTCTTTTGAAGTGATGCGTCCATACGAAATCTGGTTAGCGATTCAGATGGCCATTAGCTCGTAGTGAAAATATATCAGGCAGCAGAAATTTGGACAGTGAAACTATTTACCTGGATGTTATAATCCTTCAAAGTTCGCATAACATCATACAGGAGACCTTTGTGATCCTGGCAAACGAGTTGGAGAAGAGTGTGAGAAGGGCTCAATGAGTTATCCATGGTGACCAATGGCCATTTAAGGGCAGTGGAGTCATCTCGAGGTTTGTCTATGAACATGCCTTGGGCAACTGCGTCCGAGAGAAACGAGCTTCCTTGACAACAGGCAGTAATTTCAGGACCAACCATTTCTATCTCACAGCTCATCATGGTATCCCCAATAACGCCTTTTAAATGTTCGTATGTGTCCTCCTTTCCCTTCTTCGTATGTAGAAGTTCCCTGATAAATCCATTGTGAGATGGAAAAGTATGCTATCGACCAAAATTGACGTTCATATTGCAACAAAATCGATAATGCAGAAGGCATAACGGTGAAAACTTTTCAAAACTCAAAGCAAGAAAGACTGTGGTAACCTTGCATCTGTTACGAAGAAGAGATCCATCACTTTCCCATCTGGAGTTGTCGACACCTTCACTCTCTTTATCGTCAACTCGAGCTCACAAAGAACCTCAGTCACATCTGCCAAAAACCCTCCAAATTTCAACTGGTGCATACCATTATTAGAAGGAATCCCTTACTATCAAACATTCGGACAGAACTAGGCACATAAATCGTCCAAAAATTCCGAGATACTAAAACAAGAACATCAGAAAATTTTGTGTCCGCCCATGCATACACGTACACCCACAACACCACATATATACACACACACACCACCACACATGCACACACACACCACCACACACACACACACACCCCAGCACACACACACCACCACACACACACACACACCCCAGCACATATATACGCACACATCAACACAGACATACACCACATATGCACACACTCATTTACGTGTATAGTACAAAATAATATGATCCAAAATATTTTTGAATAAATATTTTTTTTGGTAGAATCAACATATTAATTATTCATATTTCATTCCATTTCATTCTTATATTATTTGTAGTTACCAAGCATAGGAATGGAATCAATCAAGGAATAACAATTCCATTCCATTTGTATTCCTTGCGCTTTCCATTCCATCATACCAAGAAACCCCTAAGACGTAGTACCAAACTACAAAACCTATAGTTTCCAATACAAAAAAAGCAAAACCAATTGAAAAACAGAATTACTAATAAAAAGGCAGCATTAAGCTAGAAGAATTTACCATGCAAAAGGCCTGGTCGGTCATGGCAACAGAACTTCAAGAGGAAGACATGAGGAGGCTTAGGAGGTTGCAATTGGGTATAATAGAGAATCCCAGAAGCCAAGGAAGAGGAAGGGCATGCCTCCATCAATCTCTTCTTCAGCAAACCCCACCGTGTATTCTGTCTGCCCACCACCCACAACACTATGTAGCACCACTTTCCATCGGTAGATACATCTCCACAAATCCAGTAAACACAAAATTTATCAATTTTTATAATCATGGGAATAAATTACTACAACATGAACTTGATAAATAAAATTGAGCATACCAGTTCTGACAAGAGTGAGGCCAAAGAAGAGAATTATGCGGCAAAGATCAGAACCCAAGCCGGTCTTGTCGGGACAATTAACGGTAATAACAGTGGGCTCTTCTTCTTTCTCCGACTGCCGAATTAGCACAGCATCATCAAGCAGTATCCCCATCTCTTGTTATCTTTTTCCTTCCTAAAAAAGATTGAAACTTTCCTTATCTATACCGAAACCAAACCCAAAGAACCCAGCTTTTTGTGTTATGCATCAACATTCTTCAGAAGAATTCACGATACTGGTCTTTAACATTTATCACTTCTATCTAGTGATAGTGAAATTGTAAATAAATTATGTATTAATTCAAATGGGGGTTCTTTTTGGTTCAAAATTTTGGGTTGGTGGAAGGCGGGGGAGACGGCCCCCAATTTGCCATTCCTCTCTTCTTCTCGTGAATATGACGGTTCACGAGATAATGCCCTCTTTTTTTAGAATTAACTTTTCATCTATTCCATTTAAAGAGCTCTATGTTTTTACTCGCGCATTTCTTTCACTTTCTTTTTACTTTTTCATAATGTGATCGTTGTCATATTTTTACTTTTAATGCAGCCCTTTCGTTTTAGTACTACTCCATTTACTTTCTTTTATTAATTTTTTAAATATTTTCTTTCTTTTATTATTTTTTTAATATTTTCTTTCTATGTTCCAAATCAGCTAAATGAGCACGAATAAATTGAGCATTATAATATTAACCTATTTTCATTATTTTAATTTCCACTTTGTTTTTGTAGCTATCAGCTAAAGTGATTTAAGAATTAAAAAATACAAAAAACTATATAAAATAAAAAAAATTATCATAATTAAAATAAATGAATTTATTATAAAAAATATAAACTATTCAAATATGATTTTATTGAATTATTAAAATTTTAAATCATACCACTTTGGGGCTCTGAGTGTGGACGACGAAAGTCATTTTCTCACACGGACTTCTTTTTTATGTTCCAAAAAATTATAAAGAAATAATGATTTCCTCTTTTTTTAAAACAAAAATAAGACTTTTATTATTATAATTATATTCAATTGAATATAAAATATTCAAGCAACGACAAAAAGAAAAAATACTATTTAAATTATTTTCTTGTTATATTTTACCAGAACTAAAAAAAATTATCGATTATTCTACAATACATTTTTTGTGTTATGGCACATCGTGCTTAGCGACCTACAATTAAAAGCTGACAAAAAAAGTGAAATTTTTTTTGATAAAGTTACATTTCTGAATTTTATTTTCTTTTTAGCTCATTAAGTAGATCATTTAGCATAACAATTGCATAAAAATTAGAATAAATGAAAACAGCAGAGGCTTAAAAGGGGGAAAGTTATAAATATAAAAGATCTATTAGAGCCTGCACAACCATTCTCTCCCATCCATGAAGTACTCAATAGAATAATGTGACCTATGAATAATGTAGACCATGCAAAAAAAGCACGGTCTACACTATTCATACGTCACACTATTCTATTATTCAAATTTAAATTCCAATTACTAAAAATATAGTCTTAACAATAAAGCTTCATTAAAAAAATTCGAAATACCATTACAAATTCCTAAAAAATTAAAATTACATAATTGAAATCCTAAAAGTTTAAAATTATAGTATATTCTAAAAATTAAAATTGTACAATTCAATTCTAAAAATTAAAATTACTTTTTTTGGGTTTGAATAGATGAAACTACTCCTCCGGGCGCGACGATGGTGGCTGACGGCGCATACCCAATTGCACTTCGAAGGCTTCAATCATCCGGGCATGTGCAACTTGTTGTTGTGGATTCATACGGACGTGTCGGTGTGGAGAGCAGTCTGCAAATACCTGAATAACGTGTTCACATTAGTAGGGATAGGATGCGGTGGAAGTATGGGGGTCGGTTGGGCTTGGCTCTGTGCGCGACAGCGGCTAGTCTTCGCCGCTTTTGTCCCTTGCTGGCGACGTCGCGAACCGCTTAGATCGGCATCAGAACTATGCAAGTGAGCTCAAGCGAGCTGGCTTGCCACCTCATTGATGCACTATTTTTTAGCACTAAATAAACCTGCAAGTATACAGAGTATATATAGTATAATCAAAGGTCAGTACCGGGATATCGAACACGGGGAAGGCAAACACAAAGTGTCTATCCTCTACTAAGACTCAATTACTATTTGGAAGAACAGTAGGTTTTGGAAAAATTTTGAAAACTAAAAACAATAAAAAGCATATAACAACTAAATGCAAATAAAACACGGAAATAATCGATAGACATAAGAGAATCCCAGGGATGTGCGTTCACAGTTATGGTTATACAAATTCCAACTACAATACCCTAGCACAGTTTATACTTTGAAAGGACGAGTCACCTAGCTTATGCTCATGCGATACCAACGTTGATTACAAAATTAGGGTTGTCAATCCTAACACGTAACTCCAAAAAGCTCCTAAGACCCTTGAAAAGTCCTCACTCTCAATTAACAATGTCGTTTTAAGAGAAGCTAACTATAGCGTCTACTAAGTGAATCTAACTCGCTAGAACTCTGTCACAGTTATGAAGCAAGTTATATTAAATCATACACGATTGTGTCACTCAATCATGCAGCATCAAAACTACTTAGGGAAGAAACAAAGTAAAAACAAAACGGATATTAAATAGAAAAAGGAATTTGTATAACCAAAGTCGTTACTAACATATCCCTAGAATCCTATGAGTTTAGTTACACATGATGAAATAAGCTAAACACATAGATTGAAGGGAAGACAATTTGAACATAAAACTAAAGCAAATAAAACTTGTAGGTTGAATCCTTGTCGTTCTTGATGTTCTTGAAATCTTTCTCCAACTCCTTGCACAAGTGAAGTACTCTGGCTCTTGATCTCTATGAATTATTTTGCAAGTAGAAGCTCTCTAATTTGATGAAGCTTGAGGTCTTATTTATAGGGGAAAGCCAATCCTTGTTGTAGAAGGAAAATATCTCCAAAATATGGTAAATCTTGAAGCAAATCTAGGGCATCTCGGATTCGTCGCCTTTCTCCGGCGGGCCGCCACACCTTGGCCGGCGGTCGTCGCGTTGGACTCCAGAGAGTCTGTTTCCTCGGCGGCGGACCGCCACACGACTTTCGGCGGTCGCTGGGCGAGACTTCTCTTCCAAGCGTATTTTTCCGAGGTGTACCGCTGCATTGATCTGCCCACCGGGCGCCGGCGGTCGCCGCACACATCCGCGGCGGTCGCCGGTCGCCGTCTGACTCCAGATTTTCAGACTTTGCGTTTTGGCTCCCTTTTTCGGCTCAATTATGCACGTTTCTCACAAAACACGTCAAAATACCAAAATAGACAAAATATGCAAATAATGGACGTGTAGAGTGACTTTGACATAAAAAACGGACCAAATAACGGCCTTAAAATAGTTCAAAATCCGAGCGTATCACTCATCCTTGCCGACTTCTGATTGCGGCCTTAACAGTTTTCCCGAGGAACTCGTTGAGAATTGGCTGCCTCCAGACAACTTAGGCATATGATGAACAATCCTCCACGTCGTGATATGATTGAATGGTTTGTGCATCATCGTTTGATAGTCCAACATGGCCCCCATCATGATGTCGGCTTCACTCATGCTGTTGTAGGTCAATCTCATTTCATCGAGATAAAATCTCTAAAACTTTTGTATTTCTTCGGCCCTCCCAAACGCCTCGCGAAACATACTTGCGTTGTGCTCTCTAGTTCTATCGAGCCGGTTGGCATTGTAGGTGTTGATGATGCGCACCCAAAACCCCATCCCGTTTTGACTGGTGCCGGTGATCGAATCTTCTGACACCGAAACATAGGTCTGGAACAATTTGTCCATCTCCGCCGGGGTGTACGGAGCGCAGACGTTGAAGTCCTTGTGATGCATGTTGGGGGTGTGCCCTCCGGAAGTTGAGACAACGCTTGTGTCGAGCCGTATTCAGGCGGCAACGGCGAGCTCGCGCATGGCCGTGCCAATGGCACGAACTGCTCTTCCCCATGGCCCGTGAGCAACCGTTGTGCATGCTCTTAAGAGCAAGATATTATAGTACTACATACGTTTCATTCAAGATGTCCACCTTTCCCTTTTAGTTTAACAACTTAAGATGTCTTATTTCTATATTTAGAAATATTTTCATTAAAATATTCAATTATTTTTTTCTCTCTACTTACTATACTTGAACAGCTGCTCTTAAAATTTCATATCACTCAAGAATGTGAATATCTTGAGTGAGACGGAAGAAGCTTGAATTTATTACAGTATTTGTGAGCAATTATTTTTTCTCTCTACTTACTGTACTTAACAGTTGCTCTTAAAATCTTATATCACTCAAGAATGTGAATATCTTGAGTGAGACGGAAGAAGCTTGAAGTCACTTTAGAGTTTCAAGGAATATAACATTAATAGTGTTATAGTTCCAATTGTTTAGTTCCTAGGTACATTACTTCTCTAGTCCATAAATAGGGATGTACTATGTGTCACAGATCAACCCTTATGATGTATGCACTTACTATAAATAATTCAAAAAATTTAAAATAAATAACCACACTTCAAGTGCATAAAGCGCACATAATATAATTTCAAAAACAACTATTTATCAAGTACATATTTCCATCATTCTAAACAGTTTTGGGACCCTCTCACCACTCTATACACTATACATTTATCTACATGCAAAAAATGATGAGGAGGAGAAGGTTGCTAAAACGCATCAGCCGCCGAACCTGATAACACGTGCAGTATATGCGACCCACGTCAACCAAATACTTCACTGATATTTTATTCCTGGAAAATATTAGTGGTTTATGTGAGCCACAACTCAGTGTATATAAATCTTACTGTTAATTCCACAGTCCAAAATTCAAACATTTCCTTTAACCAATATAGATAACAATAATATTAAAATAATTCCATATAAATATGCATATGTCACTCTGTTCAGTTTATTATTCTGTGACAGATCAAGCCTGGCATCTGTCCGGGATTCCATTGTATCTGACCTGAAGGTCTCATTGCCATTATACATATATATATATATATGACCCGAAGGTCCATTTCCATTGTATATATGACTCGTAGGTCTCATTGCCATTGTATACATATATATGACCCGAAGGTCCATTGCCATTGTATATATGACCCGTAGGTCCATTGCCAATGTATATATGACTCATAGGTCCATTGCCATTGATATTAGACCTAGGGCAAGACTGTCACATATCCTCTTTAATCCAATGATTCAAATAATTCCAAAACCATATGCAAACATATCAATTGCATCAATTACATATTTCTATCATATAATTCATTTACAATATATAAAACATATCCATTGCAACAATCACATGTCCATACCATATTCCACCATCTGTATCAAATAACACATAATTATATCAGAGCCACATCATATAATCAAATTATTCACTTTATTTAACACTTAGCAAAGAAGCACATAAAACATTTAAAATTAAAATTGTGATTTATACACACCTGGTCACGATGGATAAACTACTCAAAACCTCGATCTCTTCTCTTCGTCTACCACTCTCATTTATAGTTGTTACTTCTAAAGCCTAAATATTCTTCTTTCTCATTCTCCTGTTCTTTTACTGTTCATATTTTGTATTAAAAGCTTCCGCTCCTTTCCTTCTAAAAATATATATAGCAAAACTTATTCCCTTCTCCCTTCCTAATTCTCATCCTCCAAAATAAAGAACAAAAATATTCTATATATAGGCATGTACATTGACGGCATAATTTGGTGACTCACCTTATACTTATTTGTATTTTAAAAGCAAAACAATGAAAACTAAAATGTGTAACCTTTATAAAAATTTTGGCAATACAATAATATATTAAAATGGCATTTGCTATGCCACGTACAACATATATTTATTTAATGTATATCAATCTTAGTTTATACAAAAACATGCACATATCTAAATTTATATATATATAAATACGTACATGAATACTATTAATATTATCTCATGCAAAAATACACATGTTACTACTATTATTTATATTATATTATATTAATTTAGGATACTATCATTTCCTATGTAATACTATATATTTCCATGTACTAAAACTCTCCCATGTGTGTGAAATTATTTATATTATATTATATTGATTTAGGATACTATCATTTCCTATGTAATACTATATATTTCCATGTACTAAAACTCTCCCATGCGCACACACGCATTATTACATATGCACACACTTAAATTAGCTATTTAAGGTCACGTACACATACACGCTTATACACGTATATCATATTTATGTAAATAACATTATATATTTGCAATGATAAATTAATGTATTTCAATATGCAAATTGATGCATGTTTCGGGTTAGGGATGTCACACTATGTATCAACAAAACAAATCAAATCAATCACAATGTAGTCTTCAAGAATTCTTCACTTTTATATTCCGCATTTTAGTTTTCAACATAGTATCAGAGTAGGTTCGATCTCTCGCATGGATCAATCTGTCTCTATAGCAAAAAAAAAAAACGAAAAAAGAAAAAAAAAAGAAGGAAGATGTTGTTCTTCACTAACAAAGGGATGGCATAGCAAGGAAGATGTTGGAGTTCGACTTTTGGAACTGCCCCGTGGCATAGTGTGTGTTTGAAAAAAGAGAATAGCTCCCCGAAAGCCCTTTGTGAAAGAATAAGAAGAGAAGCGAGGGATTTAAGCGGTGGAAAATCAAAAACAATCTCATTTCAAAAATCTCAAAGGTACATCTTTATTGCATTGGGGGGAATCAATTGAAGGTATTGAAGAAGGGTTAAAAAAATTGGGGGGGAAAAAGCCTTCCCCGAGTTCCCCCCCTACGTGTCGACGGTCCGCAAATTAAATTTGGGATTGGAAACATTTGAATTGGCTATCGAAGGGAAAATCGAAAGGGGGAGAGAGGAGAAACCAAAGTAAAAGGGTTGCGAAGTCTCACCGGGCTATTGATGCATTTCGTGAGGGATGATGAACGGTCTATGGGAAGAGGTTTCCCGGGAAAAGTGAGAATTCGAAAGGGCGGAAAAAAAGCCCGGGGAAAACCCCACGATTTTGGAGAAGAAAGTAGCTGGAAAGGGGCACCAAAATTGTTGAAAGGGGGCAAGCCCTTGGGGGAAGGGTGTTGCGCTTCCATCGAGTATTTCCAAAAAAAAAAAAAGAAAAGAAAAATTGGGGTAATATTATTGGGGTGAAAAAACCTTTTTTTGACTAAAGGGAAAAAATGGCCTTCCAAAAAGAAGCTTTGGGATGGGAATTTAAATTTAGTTAAAACAGATTTCACCGAGTTAAAACCGGCAAAAAAAAAAATGAAGAGGCTCCTGGATACGAGCAAAAAAAAAAAAAAAAAAAAAACCCAAGAAAGCTCCCGACAGGTAAAACTTTTGTCGGAAAAAAATTAAGATGCTCTTGATACGAGCTTAAAGGTCAGATTGACTCCCTTTTCACAGTTAAAGCTGCCAAACCCAAAAATTAAGAGCTTTTGACACGAGTTAAACTTTTAAAAAAAGAAAAGCTCCTTGATAAAAGGCCCAAACTTTAAAGATGAAGGCTCCCTTTATAAAAGGCCAAGTGTTGGAAAGATCACTTTAGGTGTCCCAAGTATATTGGGAGAGAAAGTGTGGAGTCTCGAGAATATTGGAAAGAGTCACTTTAGAGTTTTAAGGAATATGACATTAATAGTGTTATAGTTCCAATTGTTTAGTTTCTAGATACCTTACTTCTCTAGTCCTATAAATAGGAATGTACTCCCTCCGTTCCATAGTAATGGAGGCAAAAACTTTTCAGCACGGAGATTAAGAAAAATTGTGTTAGGTGAGTTAAGTAAAGAGAGAATAAAGTGGAAAATGAAAAACGTAGAAAGATGGAGATAGAAAAAAGTAAGAAAGAGTAAAGTAGGTGTGAAAAAATGTGTTGCCTTTTACTAAAAGGGGAAATGACTCTATTACTATGGAACGGATGGAAATGGAAAAACGCTCCTATTACTATAGAACCGAGGGAGTACTATGTATCAACAAAACAAATCAAATCAAATCAATCACGATGTAGTATTCAAGAATTCTTCACTTTTATATTCCACATTTTAGTTTTCAAATGGCAGCTGATTCAATATCTCGTCTACGGAGATGATGGTATGACACTAGTTGCACGATTGGTGAGTGCTTAACTCATTTTCTGGATATTGCTACCGCACGTGACTGATGCGCTGGTGCTGGTCCATTCACTACTTGTCTCTCTCTCTATTATTTTAATTGGAATTGGTGAGTATTCAATTTAATTTAATTTAATTTAATTTAATTCAATTGATAGATTACGCCTTTCTGTTATTTACCAAAATCCAATCTAACCTATGACAATACCACATTAATACAAACCTTACTTTCATTTTTGCATAGGATTAACTAGTCATCTGTACAACACTACAAATAAGCAATGGAATCTGATCAATCTGGGGCCCAGTGCTGTCATCCGTTTATCAAGAACTTTTACACATTTGCAATTTTAAATTGGCTGGCTCCATCATGTTTTAAAGGGTTCTTATTCTAAAAGCACATCTTAAAACAATTAAAAGATGGGTTGAAAATAAATCAAAGCTACTCCATAAAAGACTTCAATCATCATCCACCAAATATGTGTCCATCGTAATATATATGTATGAACCTATAAAGTTGAAGTACTGGTACGCCTGCTTTTTATCCATCAAAATAATTGCATCTTCATTATAAATTAATATTGTATGACTGCAGATGTTCAACATTATGCTTGTCCATACATAAATGTTGTAAAGTTCCATTCAAAAAAACAATTTGTTGTAAAGTTTGGCATGTTGACGCTAATAATATTAAATATAAATATATAATGCTACCAGTCACAAAACACTACCCTATGTCCAACCCTAAAGTGCTAATAATAGTAGTAGTATTTTTTTTATTAGTTGGAAATTGGACTAGGACGGAATCTAGTGGTTTGGATAGAGTTTGTGACTAATGTATAGGAATATTCAACTTAGAGACGGCAGCCAATGATTATTTAATATTGTGGTAAGTAGGCACCACTTATTTTCAGCACTCATCTTCAAATAATACAAATAATACTACAAGAATAAGCATACGGTGTCTTTCAACGCAATTATTTTAATATCTACATGGAATATTGTGTATTCATTCTCCAACTCTACTACTACTAGACTACAGTCATATATTAGACTTTAGTGTCTCATTGTAAAACACGCGGTAGTTTAATTTAAATTTTATTTCAGGTGCAAAGTTTTATATTATCACCTAGTAAATTGTTTTTGAAACTTTCAATGGATCTTAAATTAGTATGGTTAGCAACATCTCATTAGTATGGTTACCACGTACTAGTAAATTGTTTCTGAAATTTTCAATGGATCTTAAATTAATTAGTATGGTTAGCAAGATTTCACAAGCAACATCAAATAATTTCAGAAGCTACTAATTGCAAATGATGTATTATTTGACAACCATTAGAAATGATCGCATAATCTACACTCAACTACTAGAAAAATAAAATACAATGGATCCAACAAAATTCCCAGAGACATGAGAGTGTTTGTTGCTCAAGCTCAACGGTTTAATAAGAAATATTAATATCCATTCTTTAATTTCTCTTTTATTTTATCTTATAAAAAAGATCTTTTTTTATATACTATTAAAAATAATATACTCACTATAAAATTTTATGACGAAAAAGAAAGATTCTAGATTGAATAGGGTTGAAGGATTGTAGTCATTGTACAAATAAATTAGGCATGTACATATAAGTGTGACACGCCTTGAAAAATTATTGGAAACACGTGTAATGTGGTGTGTGTAGGATCAACACTCAGTGTTGTAGTGAAAGTATTTTGCAAGGGCATTTGGATCTTATTATGGAGATATAAGCAGTTAAATTCACACTTCAATTTTTATGGCTTTAACTGCTCCAAGATATTATTTTCAATCTATGTATACTAAAAACTACTTAAACCTTTAGGTTTTAACATTATTCACATTTTTTCACTAGACCTGATTTTTGGAAAATGCACGGACCTCAATCGGATCATTTGGAAGCTGCAATAAGGTTTGCGAGAGATGTCTAAATGAAAAGTTTGGCCAAAAACTTATTTAATAAGAATGGTTTGAGATACATGGACCATGGTTACAAACAATGATGGGTTCTAGAATTAATCATCGTTGGGATCGAACTATACTATAAAGCTAATATTTAAATAATTATTTCTTAAAAATGTACAATCAATACCAACAAAAATTTAATATTGACTTAGTATACCTAACAATGTAAGTTACATTTAGTATTTTTTTACTCCCTCCAACTCAAGGAAGATGACCCCTTTCTTGAGCGGCATGGAATTTTATGCAAATTTATTTTGTGTGTTGAAAGGAGAGAGGGAATAAAATAGAGATAAATGTGTTTCCATTTTAAGTAATGGGTCATCTTAGTTGGGACAAATAAAAAGGAAAGTTGGTCATCGGGACAGATGGAGTATTAAACAAAATTACAAAACTAAATGTTGAAGGATAGAATATTATTTACTAGTTTTTTTAGTTTCAGAATTTACGTAACAACTTAAAACGGTACGGAAAAATATGGCTACAAAATTAAGAAAAGTATTTAGTAACTTTTAGTAACAACATAATTATTATGTAATTTTAAATTAACAAATTAATGACTACAACTTATATAGTTTTTAGAAATTTTAATATAGTTGTAAATGTAATCATTCAATACCCTACACCTAAAACTCATTTCAAGTTAGTAGGATGCTATTGGGCCATCATTTTTAAAAAATTAAAGGAAAAATTAAGCCCAATCTATACAATATATGAAAGGGGAGTTTTGGAAATATTCACAAAATTGCCATTATGAAAATTTTGTAATATTAATGAAAAAAAAATTAAACATGTGACATTATCTCAATATTTTATCAGTAATATGTTGGTACTTCACGGAATCATGGGAGCAGTTCCGTATTAGTGGAGTGGTGGATGTAGTAATGCATTGTGAATTTTAATCGTGTTGTTATTTTTATTCCTCCAAATGATTTTATTGTATTTTACCTATATTCTAACAATAGTATTTAATTTTTACAGTTGGGTGGCAAATGGTGTCGCCGGTTCTCCTGCGTTTGCAGCCTGATCAAGGTTTGTACAATATCCAAAAGCTAAACTCGGTTCTTGAAGATATATAGCAAGTATAATTTGTGATATTGATTTTTCTTTTCCACTCATATGAAGGTTATGATGTTTTTCTTGGAAACATTCTTGGATTAGTTTCGAGGGAACACATCAACATGAAAATCTCATCTTGGACCAATTGTTGCATTTTTCCTGCTCCTGTTTGACCCCCATCAGGTTCACACTGTTGAAAAATAAAATGCGAAAAATAAAACTCAAGAACTCTTGAAGACTACATTTTGATTGATTTTGAATTGTTCTTTGTGATACATTGTACATCTCTATTTATAAGACTAGAGAAGTAAATGTGCATAGGGACTTATAAACTTGGGACTCTACCATAATAACTATATATTCCCTTGAGACCCTAAAGGTACTATTTGAATTAATATATAAAAATAATATTTTTATTTCATTAATTTTTTCACTTATTTTTTTAAGATTAAATACTTTTTTAAAATTGGTGATGAATTAAAATGTGTATCTTTTATTCTTGATTGGAGGGGGTATAATTTTAAATTCTTACATAGAAGAAGACACTAGCTAGACCGAATTGAAAATAATAAAAAATTAAAATACTTACTCATTTCTACGAGAACAATGCACTCTTACATTTTTAATTTGTTCCATAAGAATATGTATTTTTTAATTTTGAAAAGTCTTTTCTTTTTAATGAGGTGAATCTCATTCTCCACTAATAATACTTTAATTACTTTTTATCTCTATCTCTCTCTTATTTTACCAATTTTAGATTAAAACATATGTCACACTCAAAGTGCATATTCTTCAGGGAAGGAGGTAGTATGACGTACATCAGAATAAGGTCTTGAGGCAATATCTCAGAAGGTTCAGCAGCCGTTAGATTAAATTTAGTAGTGATTTTCTGTTTGTTAGTTTTTCATTAGAGCATCTCCAATGGTACATAGGCCAGCAATATGCTAGCCATTCTCTCCCCTGCCACGTCAGCAACACTAAAAAATCTACCTGCCACATCAGATTTAGGCCAGGTCAAGTGGCGGCGGTCCTCCAATCTTGGAAGACCTTGTACATCCGATCCCGCGCATGGTTACGCGAATGGAGAGTGTACCTGGAGCGGGCCGGTGGGAGGCGAGGACCGGACCCCCGCTGGGCGAGACCCCGCCCTCACGAGCCCGTTGCGCCCGCCTCTATCCAACCGGGCGGCGACGCAAATGGTTGAGGGGATGGAAACTCCTCAGCATCCGGGGGAGATCGTGGGACCGCTGCTGCCGCCGTAGTCGCCGCTAGTCGCCGCTTCGGCCACCCAGCCGCCGCACTCCCCGCCCGAACTTCTCTGAGTCCTCTCGCAAATGCTAAGCACTCCTGCAGGTGAACTCCTTATACTTCCCCGCTAATGGGAACTGCCTCTCGGCCATCCTCCGGGCGTCGTCCTCATTATGCATTTACTACTGAGCTGACGGAGGGCGTTGGCGTCCACATTCTGGATTCGCAAAACGGCCCACCGCGGCCACGATGCGCTCCACCCCTTTCGGACCTCCTCCCCACTGAAGTCCTTCCCGTGCGGGCGGTGCCTCCTATAAGGCGGCTGCGATCTTCGCCTTCACATGTTGGCGACCCGGCTGGTTGTTCGCAACCAGCCAGATCGGCCGCACACCTCCAACCACCCCCGGCCACCCTCGACGTACTCGTCCTCCGTCCACTTCCTCCGGCCCGGGGGTGTCGTCAACAGCCGGGCTGCCATGACTCGCCGGCCGCCTTGGCCTTCCCCTCGTCGTCTTCTTCGGCGCGGCCCGCCTAGCTGGAACGGGAGTATCCGGATCCCCGAGATCGATCCTCATATCATGCGATGACGAGAAGGTCATCGCTAGTGAACTGCGCCCACCGGGGTCGACGTGAGACGAAGCCGCCAAAATCAAGCGAGGGACGATATACCGTGTCCTCTCCCGGTGATCCTGCATCCCCGGATGCATACCGTGCTGCATCCCCCCCGCATCCCCCCCCCGCCACATCATCCCCATCATCCACTGCATCATCTGCTCTGGGGCTGCATCTGGGGCATACCCCCCCCCCACCCGGGCGCTGACTGCCCGCCGTCTCTCGGCTTCGCCCGCATCCCCCACGGCATACCCCCCCGGTTCCCCCCCCTGCCCCTCTCCCCGACGCACCGGCCATCATCCCCATCATCTGATTCCGAGGGATGTTAAACCCCCGGCCCCATTCTGCCCGCCCATCTGCCCCCATCCAGATCCCACTGGTACCGTGGGAGAGCCGCTCGTCGCCGGACCGGACTCGTTGTTGTGATCCATCGCCGCTCGATAATGCTCTTGTATAGAAAGAGAGAAATCATGGAAACAAGCAGCAATGAAAATGAAACGAAAATCGCATATATAGGTTTTTTTTTAAAAAAAAACAAAATCCATAAACTATTCACTCAACATGCGCTAGCGTATCGGCCGCCGAGCGATCGGCCAGCCCACGCCGGTCGGCTGGCCGCCTCCAATGGAAGAATCGGCTAGCCGGTCGCTAGCCGACCATTGGAGATGCTCTTATATATTCAATTTTATGTTAGTCATTTCTTGAGCTTGATTAAGTGAATAAGATCTCTCTTTAAGATCTCTCTTTCATGAAGTTTCATTCTCATCTTTGGTCACATGATTTCGGTTCAAACATTTCAGGTCTCATAAATCAGCAGTTGATAATTAAACCAGCTACACTAATGAACTTCTCTGGCATCTCTCTAATAAAGATAATTAATATATAATCAATCTTCTAATTGTTAGGACCCATGCCGCAGTGTACAGCTGTCACTGCACTCTCACTTTAATGACACGAGTGACTGAGTGAGATACCAAATGGAATTTTTTACAATAAAACCTTGATATAATTAAAATTCAAAGACGATATTGGTGTTGGTTGTTACGGTAACATCCTACAGTATAATGGTGTAGATCAAATTGCATTGATCACTCTCCAACCATGAATATGCTTTATATTTATATGTACTCTTTATGTCCAATAAAAATAGCATATATTTTTAAAATAATATAAGTTTTAATATACAATTGTTAAAGTATGAGAAAGAAGAATGTCTATTATTTTTATTAAAAAAATAGGATATAGATAACACAAGTTTTAATAACACAAGTTTTAATAGCATATATTTATTAAAAGAGGCCCACTTCTTTAAAAAAAATTTATCAAATTAAAAGTATAAATAAACTATTAGGACAGATCCAAATAGAAAGAATGTCTATTATTTTTATGAGATGTATAGTATTACCCTCTTCGTCTCATAAGAATATGCATTCTTTCCTTTTTAGTCCGTCCCACAAGAATATGGACTTTATAATTTTGGAAAGTCTTTTCTCTTTAATAAGGTGAGACAAATTCTCTATTAACAATACTTTAATTACTATTTCTCTTTACCTCTCTCTTCCTTTATCAATTTTACATTAAAACATATGCCAAACCCAAAGTGCATATTCTTTGGGGACGGCTGGGGGAGTATTATTTACCACATATATATTGAAAAAACATGAAATAGCGTCGACTTTTAACTTTCTCCAGCTAGGAAAAAATGACATATCAGGAAGATTAAAACTTAAAGTGGCTTTATTTGAGAATTGACAAGTGAATACATACTATATATAGTGGCGGATCAAGTGAGGGTCAAGAGGCCGATCGCCCCTTCCCCAGAGACCCGCTACCATGGACCGGACAACATTACTATATACTCATACAGTACTATAGTATAGTACCACTGACACCACTTATTTTCTTGTTATCTCCAATAAATACCTTGAAACAAATACATCAACAAAAATCCACAAGCAAATAAATACTAGAAGTAGTACAATAGTTTTTCCCTCTATACTTTTTGGTGGGTTTGGATGCAGCTTCTAATCTTGCAGTCACATCTCAAGAAACCATTTTTTTAAAATTTAAGAATATTGCAATTAATAATAAAAATTCGACATAATTAGCGCCAGCACTCCGGTGTAAGGGAATGGTCCCTTTTATAGTCCTTGCAATAGTCATATACCAAATAGTGACTTTGCACCCATTGCATAGCTCTGGCCTGCTGCCCGGTCAGACGGCCCGACCGGTACGGGGATCCGGAGACAGGGCGACAGCGGGGCGGGGAGTAGGCGGTGCAGCCGGTAGCCTTGAAGTTGGTGAATCTTCCGACAAAGGGCTGGTAGCGGTAATCGGCCTTATATTTTCCATTCTCTGTCGCCCACGATGATGCATCCCATATCGATCCATAAACCCACATTGGCCTTAGTGGAAATGTTGTTGCACTCTTTCTTAGATACCTCCTTATCGGCACATCATCCACAAAGAATCTGAAATTTCATTCCCACCAAATTATTACAAAGTGCTAAGGTACAATGTAGATCACATCATCATCTATCATTGTGTTATTGTCATTGCCAATTGGATCTCAACATTTATTTGGAGTATTATTATTGAAGAATGTGATAGTAGGTATCGCTTTTTTCCGATGCTATTCATATTGTTACGGGCTAGCATTTATTGTTGAATGAAAGTTCTAGGTAGTGTTGGCAATTAATCTAGTGTGTGTGTTCAGTCAATCATAATGAATATAATTAAATTATGACTCATAGTGAAAATATGTTCGGACCACTAAATTTTTACTATTTTGTTGTGACTAACATCGATATTTAAATACTTACGTGATTTCTTTAGGGGTCCATAGGATGGCATAATGGTGAAAATCTTGAGTGGGATCAAACCATAAACGAAATTTCATCTCTCTCCCAACAATTCTTCCATCCCCACTTCCTCTCACATAGACATTAGTTTGAAGAGTGTAAGGCTTCCCAAATGTTGTCCCAAGAAACTCGATGTCCACCTCATCGTGGAAGCCCGGATGAGCTTCACTGTTGGAAAGCTGCATAATTCATGTCATGATCAAAGATTTAGCCTCATAAAAATAGGGAATCAAGAATAGTTACTAGTTAAATTCGGTGAAGATGAGTTGTCTCACTAAATGTAGTTTCGGTATTTACAATGCCACTTAAAGTTTTATGTTGCCATTCCTTTTTTAGAAACAAAAAACAAAATATCTTACATAGAAAGCTGTAATAACTCCGGCTGTATAACCACGCTGGAGTTTAATAGAGGCTCCAAAGTAACCGGAACGAAATGGTTTGACAGACTTAAACCCACTTCCTAAGCACCATCCAAAACTAATAAGAATTAGTCAATGATTTTACTATACTACTCGAATAAGTTGGTAGTACATTACATGAAGTAGAGACAATACCATTATAGCATATATTGCAAGTAAAACAAAAGAAGTTAAGGGAACCAACCCGAGTTTCTATCGAGCCAAATGGTGACACCGTTATTGTCCGTATTCTGGTGAGCCGGACCCCATAGATTCCTATAACCTTGATAGAAGCTCATGGTGCGGTACCGGGAGCTAGGGTAGTAGCCAGGAGAGGGAGGCCATTGAGCTGCATTTGCAAGAGTGGAAATGAGGGAGATGATGAGAGTAAGTGGAAGAAATGGAGATGCCATGACAAGAGGAGATGATCCAAATCAATGGCAGGGTAATTTAGTGTTTGGAGTTATAAATGTGAGGATGGGGAGGGAGTATGGCGTATTAATAATGGAAAATGGTAGGGCCAAATGGAGAAGTCAGTGATTTTGGCTTTTGGTGGCAGAGTAACTCAGATTGCTATGCCTATAGTCTTTGCCATAGGTGAAATTTTGTGGTGATGAATTACTTGCATTTTTCAGTCAATTTAGCTAGGCCAAAATGTCCAATTATTTGTGGATCTACATAGGAGAATTCTAGCCCCTATTGTATGATTGGGGTAGTAGTGCACACGGTGAGTTTCGCTTCGGGCGTTTTTTACTGCTCGTTTTATCGGTGCACCATTGCTACTTGATTATCACGGACTCACGAATTTGTTGGTATAATGCCATCTATATTAGATGTACGTCGTTCTAGATAGGCATTTCTTTACTTGCTGTTGGATATCATATCATCCTCTTTTTTTTTTTTTTACTTTTTTTTTCTACTTTATTCTTTCTCCACTTAACTAATCAAATCAAGTATCGCTTTATTTATTAATTATAATGGCAAAAGGAAACATACTCACCTAATTCTAATCGGTGGGGTCTGAAAATTTAAGGATGTGAGGGATGGTAAGAACTTAGTTTACCTAAAAATAAAAATGATTTTAGCTTATAGCAAATTTTCTTTCATGGAGTAGGGACAAGAGTATCTTAATATTGAGTTTGAAGATATGATTTGATTTTCTGTATGTGTCTGTGCACAACATTCATGAGTTGATGACTGATTTTTCCGGAGATTTAAATTTTGGACGGTGATTTTCCTCTGCAATTTAGTTCAAGTACACTCATATATACATCGCATGATCGCAATATGCTTAATTTACATTATTCAAGCTTATACAATACTTGTTTTTCTATATAAATAGTTTTTCAAGTTACAATTATTTTCATTTCACAAGAAATAACCGATTGATAATATGTTATGGAGTAAGGTATAACCAAGCAATCCCACACTAAAGATGCACTTGACTTGCAATATTTATAACTCATATACTTAATTTTTCATTCATCACTTAATATCAATGGGACACTAAGAACTTTAATGATCTAAATTACGGAAATAAGGAACAAAAGCTACAATAGAAACTTAAACGTAGTACAGTAATATTTTTTTATTTTCCAGCACCGACACTAAGCAACTTGAAACAAATAGAAACTTAAAGAAAGGTTGTATCAAACATAAAATAGTAAGTGTAATCAATGTAAATAGAAACTGGAAGTGTGAAATAAACAAAAATGATATACTTAACTAAGTAAATTGTTTACAGCAGTGATGCAACAGATCACTAACTACGAAATAGACATAATTAAACTACTCCACTACTATGGAACAGAGGGAATAGAAAAATTATTTTAGAAACAAACTACATAATTGAGGTGAGGCGCCCGTCTGTGCTGCACGCGCGCATAGTGTATGTCGTGTGAATTAGAAACAAGCGATTACGTGCTATCTTGGCATGCACTTCCCCTCCAACGTAACCGTGCACCTTGTTGTTCTTTGCGATGATCTAACCAGTTTAGACTTGTTATTTTGCATGATAAGTATGTGTTTGTTGTGGATTTGGTGACGAATTTTGTTCATATACTTACCATTCAGCAATCCAATCTTTTATCTCTCGATTGTTTGGGACCAAAGATTGGGCGCTCAGAATTTGTTTCTTTATCTTATTATTTGTTTATTTAATTTTGTGTGATGACAACTCGATATATAAGTTGATATTATTTGAGCTTTTAGTGCTTCAGTTTTACTTCTTTTAAATTATACAAATATGCGTCCGTCATTCAAATATTAAATGGTTTCCCAAAATGATAGTGAACTTTGTTCTTTGTTGGTGAGGGAACTCCCTTGTAGGATGTGATGAATTAAACCTTAGCCTATAGTGTAAATTGGTTTCTCATAATAAAGTCCAAGGTGGAGTATGTTGAATATATGTTGGTGGACTTTCATTTGTACTGGTTATTTATTTGGCCCGTGTGAGAATAGTTTGGGCTGAGCCCAATTACCTTACCTCTTATGCCAAATGCTGCCACGTGTACTCTTCACCTGGATTATGATCTGAAGCCGTTGGATTGTGGTTGTGTTAGATATGTGAGAGGAGACTCTTTGAGTCTCTCATTATTTTGATTTCTCTCTCTCTATTCACTCGATTCAGTGAATGCTCTCTTCTCTCTCTACTCTCTCTTCCTCTCCGATGTCTCCTCCGGCCATTGACTTATGGTTATCATGGTTTCCTTGAGTGATAGACCGGTGACTGAGTTGGTGGAAGCAACTGCTTCGGTTGCTTGGATGTTTCAGAGACCTAGGGTTTGGTGTGTGAGAGATCTTGCGTGAGATTGTGCTCTGTGGTTCTAGATCCGATGTGAAGGAGTTGCTTGGTGTTGGAATCTGCGGTGTGAGGTGAATCACTTGTGGATTCAACGGTGCTCCCTTGGATTTAGGTTTCTGGTGAATAGATTTGTCACTTAAAATGAGTATAATTATGAATTAATACTACAGAGATTGAGGACGCTGTCCCCATATAATTTATACAGAAAAGAAAAAAAACTTAGTCTTTCCATTTGGTGAAGCATCGTATGCGTGTGTAATAATTAATTCTGTACCACCAAATTCACGAAAACATGCTAATAATTCATGTACGGCCACTATATATATAGTATTTGCATTTGCAATCGGCAGCAATTCTAAAATTCGAGTCATTCGACAGTTTTAATGACTAGGGACCTCTTTCATGTGACTTCCATACTTTTCACTTTCTTTTACCCCTGAATTAGTAATAATATTATTTTATGTTGCAGTTGAACTACAATTAGGATAACGTTATTATTTAGTTTAATTAAAGTATCAATCTAGCAGTATAAAATTAATAATAATAATAATAATAATAACAATAATAATAATTATATTATTATTATTATTACTATCGTTAAATAAATAATATACCGCTAGATTATTTTTAAAAAAATCATCCTAATTACTACTTACGTACTACTCCACTTGTCATTTCTTGAACAATTACGACTTTTCCATTGTCGGCGATATTTTAGCCTAAATTACTAAGTACATCGGATATTGTATGAGGGCGTGCTGTTTATTGTGAAAATAACAATTGAAAACTTCCTGCTTTAAACCAAAAGTCTCAGTTAATTAGTTAAATTTTTTATAGCTCTATGGGTAGATCACCCCATGGCGGATCAAGAAATGAGTACTCATGTTTGTCATTAAGACTTGAAAGAAGAGTAATAAGAGCATCCACAGCGGTATAAAAAAAATTCGTCAGTCTATCCGTGCCAGTGGCACGACGCTGCTCTTAGCTAAGAGCACGTCCGTGCCGCTAAGCAGCCCTACGTGGCACGATTTGATTGGCCAACGGCTTAGCCGTTGGCAAAATTGATTTTTCTTTTTTTTTTAAATTCAGAAATAATACCAAAAATTTTTAAAAATATATTTTTAGATTCCCAAAAAATAGAGCCGTTTATGGACGTTTTTTTTGAATTTTTGTGATTTTTTTAAAAATCCCAAAATCATCTATAAATACACACATTCATCATCCACTGTTCACATCAAATTATCTTTCATTCATACTTTTTCATACTAAATCATCTACATCTTCCTCTCTCACTCAAACCCTCTCTAAAAAAATTCAAAGATGGATTTCACCGATCTCATTGCGGAAGCGGAACGCGAAGAACAAGAATATTATGAACAATATCGTGCCGCCTATGTCGCCGCCAAAACCCCCGCCCCTCCTCCTCAACCAACTAGATCAAAACGTCGCTACATCCCTCATGATCAGGAGGGAGCCCACGAAAGGCTCGTTGCCGACTATTTTTCCGACCAGCCGCGGTATCCAGAAGATTACTTTTGGCGTCGTTTTCGCATGTTAAAACGGTTGTTTATGAGTATTGTCAACACATTGTCTACCCGTGTTGAATACTTTCAATTAGGTGCAGATGCAAGAAGACACACAATGCGCGATACAAGAGCCCACACTGAGCTACAAAAAGATCTAATCAATCACATTTGGGCGAAATTCGGCAACGAGTAGTGGGTCTTTTTAATTTTATGGATTTTAATTATGTAATTTTTAATTTTTAGGATTTTAATTATGTAATTTTTAATTTTTAGGATTTGAATTATGTAATTTTTAATTATTTTGTAAGTTGTAATAGTATTCCGAGTATTTTTTATGCATTTTAATATTGTGAGAATGTTTTTATTTTAATTGAATAATAGAATGATGAGACCCTTGAGCTTGTCCTTAGCTAAGAGCACGGATGTGGGTGTTATGCTCTTAGCTAAGGACAAAGAGTAAAATTGGATCCGAGTCCACTTCCGTGCTCTTAAGAGCACGGATCGAGATGCTCTTAAGATGGAATTCATGAGTAATTAGGATCGGATTATCATAGGACATTTCACTTTCACGCCCTAAAAAGCAACACCTATTGAAAACAAGCTGTTTGTCTTTATGATCCAACATTAAATCATCTTCAGCAAAAAAGCACAATATCCCTTAAAAAGGACAATACGTACAAAATTAATACTTCACATTAACCCAGATGCAATGTCTTAGGGTGTCCACTATAGTTGATCGAGCCAAGCCACAAAACATAGCCAAGCCACCACCCATGTTTTATACTATGGTGGACATCCTCAAGCCATCAAATAATTTATTTTTTTCATTGTTATATTTTAATTAAGAAAATGGGGGAAAATGAGTATATTTATAGAATTTGTGTAGAAATGGGGTTAAAAAATGGGTATATAAATATTTATAGAATTAAGAAAAAAAAAATTGAAAATAGGGAGAGTCGCAGTTCGTGGCCGCTGCAATAGGGGAGCCGCGACCAACGCCCAAGAGCCGCGGCCGGGCCACGCGAGTGGCGCTCTCGTGGGCACACCCCACACCCCCCACCAAAGCCCATGTTTCGCACTCTAGGGAGGCACGGCCGGGCCACAGGAGAGCCACGAGCCGCGGCTCTCCTATAGTGGATACTCTAAACTCACTCTTTCTCGTAAAAATATGAATATTTGATTTGGCATGAATTTTTAAATATAATTAGTAAAGTAAGAAAAATAGATAGAAAAAAGTTTTTAAAGTATGTTAGTGAATAATGGATCCCACCTTATTAAAGAGAAAATGGTTTCTAAAATTGGAATATTCATACTCATTAAGACGGACTAAAATAGAAATAGTTCATAGTTTTTATGGACGCGAGGAATATAAAAATAAATGTTTACTGTAAGCTGTGAAAAATTAAAATAACTGCATCTAGATTTTATATTTTGTCAATATAATTAACTGCAAATCTTCTACAATATTATTTTGATACTCTATGTCTTTTTAGCTCAGGTAAAGATAGCACTATTCGTAGGGAGTATATGAGAGCAAGTAATTTTGATGTCTACCGACAATATAGGGAATGCCTTAAGATGCTGCCAGCTGACAATAAATATTTATCAATCTACTGCAAAAGTTCAATCATACTTTAATTTATAAAAGATGCACCGTCGATTTTTCTACATATGCGAGAGCAGCTAATAAGTCTCCCTTTTCGGTGCCTACCTATAAATGCCAAAAAAATTTATATACGTCGACGACTGATAGATTAAATTTTATTTTTTATTTATGGTATCAGAGTATATTATAGTACAAGAGTTAATTATAGTTTATATCCAATTTTTAAAACATTTTTATTTATGTTAATATTTATAAATATAATTTTTATAGTTAAATTTTACAGTAAATTTTTTATTAAATCTATAACTGATCTATCACTCAATCACGTTTTCATAGAGATACCTATCCATTTCATCGATTTTCCCTATTAATTTAGAATATAGTAATAGGAGTATTATTTAATCTATTTTTATTAAAATATTGTCATGTTTTCCATAGATGATAAGGATATGCTATGTTTTTATTTGATTTGTTTTATTTTCTTAGGATATCTTTTTGTATATTTATATACTTTATTCATCCACTAATAGAGTCACATTTCTTTGCACGAGTTTTAAGATATAAGAAAAGTGAGTGAAAAATAGTTAGTAGCATATGAATCTCACTTATAGATATTGATTTTAAATGAAATATGAATGTAATGAATTAGTGGAATGTGAGACTTATTATCATTTATAGCAAAAATGAACTGGTTCCGACAATTATATTTTCACCTAGTCTAACTTATCAGTTTAGCCTCCTGTTCTTATTTGAAACCCAAGTAGTAATTCTTAACCCGTTTTTTGTGCGTGGCAGCAAGCAATCAAATCCTGTCCCAAAATGTCCTTCCACATACTTTCATATGCTAGTTAATAGCTACTTCCTCCGTCCGCCATTAGGAGTCTCGGTCACTTTTGCGCATTCATTTTATAAAAATGATAATAAATAGTTAAAGTGGAGAAATGATAAAGTAAGATAGCGAATAATATAGAGAAGAGTCTTCTTAACACTATTCTCTCTCTTACTTTAACATTTCTCCACTTTAAGAGGATCAGCAGCGCGGCTCGTCACTGGCTCCATCTCGTCCCGGCGAGACCGGTCGGCGGCGAGACCGCGTTGCAAAACGCATCTCGTCCCAAAGAGACGGGACGTCTCGTCGCGTGTCGCGCACGGAAGGGGCCGGCCACGAGCCGTCTCGCCACGCGCCAGCGGCACGTGGCGCGCGCTGGCGCTAGGCGTGACGCCCACTCTCCGGCCCGCGAGTGGGCGTCGTAATTATGACATCATAATTTGTTTTTTTTACATTCGAAATTTTGAAAAAAAAATTAAAAATTCAAACGGTCGATTTTTTTTATTTTTCTTTTATTATTCTATAAATACTCTCTTCCTCTTCCATTCTCCATTCTACACACAAACACTATACTCATCTATTCTTCTCTCAAATATCTTGTCTCTTTTATCTCCAATTTTTGAAAAAATGTCCGGCGATGGAAACTCCGGCGGCGGCCGCCGCGGCTCCGGCGGGTTCGACTTGAACTCGTTTGGCGATTGGGCGGGCATGTACAACGTTTTGGGTACTACCGATACCGGTTCGTCGCCGGGCACCCAAGGCTCGACGACTCCGCCGGTGTACCAAACACCACATATTTTGATGTGGATGCATACTATCGTCCCTCCCCCCCAGAGGTACGGGCAATCGCCGGGATTATCCCAAATTCCGGAGAATTTTCCGGATGAACGCACTCTGGAATACCGGCCGATAGGTGGAGGCTCCGCAGGATCGGCGTCAATGCCGAGGTGGCCGAGGAGGAAGAAGAGGAAGAGGGCGACGACGAGGTTGTGGTCGACGGCGACCGTCATCCATACAACCAAAAGGAGACGTTGGCTCTGTACGACGCTTGGATCACCGTCTCGTACGATCCTGTCTTCGGGAATCAACAAACCAGCTTGTGTTTCTGGAAAAAAGTCACCAAACTTTACAACGCAAGAAGGCCGAAGAAGACCTTTGCCCGCAACGTGAAGATGCTCCGCGGTCATTGGGACCGATGCGACAAAGATGTCAAAAAATTTTGCGCGATATACAGGGTAGAAGAGGCAAATTACCAAAGTGGAACCAGTGGAGCCGACATTCTGAGAGCGGCGTTGCGGGTCTTTAAAGACGACGTCGGTATAGATTTCAAGCATGTCGATGTTTGGTCGCAAGTCCACCACCTTGAAAGGTGGGCTGGCGGTGTCCAGTCGGGCTCGAGCTCGAAACGCACGAAGCACACGGCGCGTGGCCAATACTCGTCTAGTGAGGGCGGCGAAGGCAATACCTCACAAGAGGGCACGCCAACCGATGATGCAGGGGGTCTTCCGGTTCTAGACGTCGGCCGCAAGGGACCAAGACGGCGAAGGCGGCTAGAGCGAGGGGGAGGGGCCGCAGCGAATCAAGCCATGCGGGCTCAGGCTCGGGCTCCGGCACGGGCTCGAACACCCTAATGTCCATGTACCTGCTCGCCACGATGAGTCCTCCCCAATTTGAAGCCCATATGGACGGAATTGAGCATATGAAAGCTTAACTTGGTATTCGGTCTCGATCTAACTTGGGTGCACCGCCACCAACTTCGGGGGATGATTCGCTGGCAGAGTAGTTTTTATAATTTAATTTAGAGTATTTTAATCATGTATTTTTATTTTTTTTAGGATTTTAATTATGTATTTTTTTATTTTTTAGGCCTTTAAATTGTAATTTTTATTTTATTTAATGAAGTGTGTTTTTATTAATTGAATTTGTTGGAATTAAAAATAAAAAATGAAATTGAATGAATAGTTAAGGGATGAGATGGTTAAGAGATGGAGGGATGCATGTGTTGTCTCTAGTTAAGAGATGGGCTGAAAAGTATATATAGTGGAGCCCATGAATAGTTAAGGGATGAGATGGTTAAAGGATGAATAAGAGATAGCGTTGTGGATGACCTAACTATTTATTACTGCCTCCGTTCTATAATAATGGAAACGTTTCTTTTCGGCACGGAGATTAAGAAAAATTGTGTTAGGTGAGTTAAGTAAAAAAAAGAATAAAGTGGAAAATGAAAAAGGTAGAGAGATGAAGAGAGAAAAAGGTAAGAGAGAGTAAAGTTGGTGTTGAAAAATGTGTTGACTTTTACTAAAAAAGGAAATGACTCTATTACTATGGAACGTACCAAAATGACAAAATGACTCAATTACTATGGAACAAAGGGAGTATCATTTTTATAAAACGAGTGCGCAAAAGTGACCGGGACTCCTAATGGCTTTCAACGACAAATGGGCTGAAAAGTACAGTAGTTTTGAACACATAGATTATGTGTTCAACGACAAATGATTAGGTCTAGTGTGTGTTTACTTGATCAGTCTATTAATATTTTCATGCACCTTGCACATTTGCATCTACGTCTCGAACTTTCGGCTGCCATTAGCATTTTAGAGAATCTAGTCCAACATGATAGGACCAAACATGTGGAGGTTGATCGACATTTCATAAAAGAGAATATTGAAGCTGCGATTATTGCTTTTCCATTTGTTTGATCTGGTGATCAGCTTGCAAACATCTTTACCATGGCAGTGAGCACGAATAACTTCCTAGGTATTCTTAGCGAGTTGTGTATCGGGAATCCTGTTACTTAATTTGATGGGAAGTCTTAGAAGATCATGCAGAATATCACAAAGATGGGAGCAGATCATATGGAATATCACATAATATGTTACCCTTGTATTGGCACGCTGTTTGTGGAGTTGTTGCATGTCTTCTTAATTCTTCCAACTCAATATCACGAAGATCGTGTTCACGCTTTTGGACTTCTCCCGGAATGATCCTTCGACATGGGGCTTCATGAATCTCGTGTCTTATACCACAAAGAAGATGGAATTCAATGATTATGATAAAAAAAATGTATGATCATTTTGGGAAATACAGAATAATAAATTACCACCTTCTACACCAAAACACAACTCGAAAGAATATAAAAGAGATAAAGGCTGGAAACTCACACTTCAAGAAAAAATCAAAAGATAAAGAATTTCAGAGATCAAAGCAATCGGAGCCAAACTGATTTTATTCATAAAAAGGTAGTGTAACATCCCGAAATTTCGAACCCTAATTTTAGAGCCGTAAAATTCTTATTGATGACGTGGGAGACGTGAATTAATTGATGAATGAATTTATTGCATGAGTTCTTATGACCAAGTTGTGTCTAGGGTTGAGGTTTGGGTTGAAAAGTCAAACTCGATGAGTGTGACGTGGCTTGTGAAAATTTGATTTAAAGGTGAAATTATGTGGTGAATTATTTGTTTAAGGGTGAGTGAGAATATTAGGAAAATTTCCATAAATACTATAACCACATTATTTGATATTTTCGATCCCTACTATTATTGGAGAAGGAATTCTATTTTTCCGGATTTGAATTAATTCTTGAGATATTTACCCAAATTAAATCCAAAACCTAATTATTCTCTATTTCTTAATGATAAAAATTGACACCCTATTGATTCTAGGTGATTTTCGAAAATCACCTATTTTTGGGAAGGAAGAATTATTTTATTTGTTTAATTGATCCCTTATTGATTTCCTTCCATACCTAAAATTAAATATTCTAGCAAATCTTACCATACCTCAAGGAGATCTTGCCATATCTTATTTTAGTTAATATTCAAAATCCATTCCTTATTGAATAGCTATATTACACGCCTATTTCCTACTTGAATGGGAGGATTTTTATTTTTATTTTTTTGCTCCGTGATATTTTATTCTACTCCGAAAAATATACCAAACAAAATCTTGGCTAAATAAAAGCCATAATTTTCGAAAATCCCTTATTTCCCTACCCTAATTCACGCCATTTTCCCCCTTCCTCTCTACTTCACAATATTTAATTTATTTAATTATGTAGAATCAAATCTTCCCAAATATTCTATTTAATTACCTAAAGATTTTATTTAACCCTATAAATAAGAGAAACACCTAACCCTAGCCATCAAAAAATCGCCCCCCACCCCAAATACACGCCTCTCTCCCTTTTTCCCTCTCTCTCAATTTTCTTCCACTTTTCTCCAATAATTCTTCATCTTGTGAGAAGAGTTAGAGTTTGAGCCTCAAGATTTTTGAAGAATCAAGTCTCTACTTTGTTTCTACCGTTCGTTTTGACAAGAAAAGGTACCTATATATTAACCTTTCTTCATCTAACCGATTAATCGGTATTCTTGAACCCCCCATGCATCTAGATTGAGTGAAAGTGGGTTAAATGGTATACGGAAAATATGTGTGCGTGTATGTATGTGTGTGCGTGTGTGTGGGTGTGACACGTGAACGACCCTCATGTATGACATAAGTTGATGTTAGATCTAAGATTGTTGAGTGTATAAACTTATATGATGAACATGCCTTGGTTTTGAACGATAAATGTAAACCGGATCGGTGGGAAAAAGGGGAAGCGTTGAGACATGCATGATTTAGGAGTTGATGTTGAAACTGATTCGTGATATATACCTATGTGATTAAAAGGTGAAACCTTGGTTGCGAAGCCGGATAACGAAAGAGAGAAACGTACTTGAAATCTAAGCAGTCGAGGTGGACTTTATTCTTAAACTCTTTTATGTTGCAAATTTATAAATGTGGAGAGATAAGGGTGGTTTGAACTGTTATGCCATGCCTGTGATTATTTGTGATGATGATGTGCGCCTGATGCCCAGTTTGAGAGTTCGCTCCATTGGGCTATAGGGCTATGGATATGTATAAACGAATTCGGGTCTGAGTAGGGCCGCAAACCCTACCAGGCTAGTGTACACGGTGGGATCGGGAGCCGTCCTTGCTAGTCGGCCGGTCTCGTGGGCGAAAAGTGTGGCCACACTTTCGTCGCACCATGGAAATGTTGTGATTGTGGAAATTGATGAGAAAAGTGGGGAGTTGTTTAACTGGCCAGTCTATGAAAATATTTTTGTGATACTCGATGATATTTATTTTTGATAATTGTAAAACTCGAGTTTACTATGGTAAGGGTGGCATAACTAATAAAATATTTTGGCAACGAGTTCACTAGGTATTTCAAAATACTCAGCCCTGCATGTGTTTTCCTTATGTGCAGGTTGAACGGCGATGAGCGGTGGCGGGTGTTGAGCACATTAATAAAATAAGATGGATATTTTGAACTTCGAGTGTAGTTGTGTCTTCATACATAGCTGCACTTTCTCTTGGTTGCTTCCGCTGAATTTTTGAAACTTATTAGTATTATTTAGATATTTTGGACTTGTTCCTTTGAAATTAGAAGATCGAGACATGTTGTGGGTTTTTTTTTGTTGAATTTATGTCGACCCCTTGATTTTTGATCATAGTTTATGGTATCTATTCTTCATTGATTTTCTAGGTTAAACCGTTGACTTATTGCTTTGATAGTTCGTTTAATACCTTGGTCAAATCTCTTTAAATGAAACCCTAGTCTATGCTTTTATTGCTTTTGAGTCCGTTTTGGTAGCAGTCGCCGTATTTATTATACCCTAGAAATCCGGGCTGTTACAGTACACACGCACATGCACTTCCCATACCATCTATCCCACTTTCACTCAATCTAGATGCATGAGGGTTCAAGAATACCGATTAATCGGTTAGAAAGAAGAAAGATTAATATATAGGTACCTTTTTGTCAAAACGAACGGTAGAAACAAAGTAGAGACTTGATTCTTCAACAATTCTTGAGGCTCAAACTCTAATTCTTCTCAAAGGATGAAGAATTATTGGAGAAAAGTAGAAGAAAATTGAGAGAGTATGCCCACTTCTTCAAACCTTCTAGTACAATTTAAAGACATAAACATGACACTCTCGTGACGACTATTCACTTTTCATGTTTCATTTCCCATTGCATTGCTTAGTAACTCAATTAAATAGATTTTGATAAATACACTCTCTTTTATTCCATTATTCTCTTCATCGTGATGTGCATTAGCTCGTGCAATTTGATCCCGTTCCCGATTCCGATTCAATCCCGATGATGGTTCAACAACATTTATATGCTCCATTATCATCAGCTTCATTAACCCGTTGATCATTTGGCAGCAATTCTTCTAGTGGAAGTTGGAACCATACTCATTTCTATTCGAATGAAACTATAGAACAAATGAATTTATGCACATCAAATTATTCCATCTATAACTATATTAGAGCATCCACTATAGGGGCGGCGCGGCGGCCGCCCCGATCGCGGCTAAGCCGCGGCGGGCTACTGTGGCGGACGCGTCCGCCCCGGAGGCGGACGATTTTTTGGGGGCGGAAGGGATTTCGCCCCGAAAGCGCCGAGGACGAGCCGGAGGGGAGAGAAACGCGGCGGCCGCGACGGCGGTCGCCGGTTTCCTTTTTTTTTTTAATTTCGAATTTTAAATTGTTTTTATTATAAATATTCCTCCCATTTTCATCTTCTCTCCACACACATCTTCACACCCATTTTACTTTCTATCCAATTTTTCTATCTCTAAAAATTTGTGGATTTCCATTGTTATGGATGATTTGTGGAATGAAGCATGAGATTCTTTGATTCAAGAGGTGCAGAGGGAAGCTGACGAGGAGGATGAGGTGGCGGCGGACAATACCACGAGACCATGTCGGAGTAGCTGAGCGGCTTATGGCAGACTACTTTAGCGCTAACCCCCGTTACCCAGCTGAGATTTTCCGTCGGCGTTTCAGAATGTCGCGAGCACTCTTCACCCATATAGCGACGACATTGGCGGACCGGTACGGTTGCTTCAACCTCCGGAGTGATTGCACTGGCCGGATCGGACTATCTACTTTTCAGAAATGCACCTCTGCAATAAGGCAGCTTGCCTATGCCGGACCGGCTGATATGTTCGACGAATACCTACAGATGGGTGAGACGACTAGTTTGGAGGTGCTCCGGCAGTAAGGGCATGCGGGAAGTCTTTGGTCCGGAGTTCCTACGAAAGCCAACCCCTAATGAGTGCCAGAGACTGCTAGATATGCACGGTGCGGTGCACAATTTCCCAGGGATGTTGGGCAGCATTGATTGCATGCATTAGGAGTGGAAAAACTGCCCGGTGGCGTGGAAAGGCCAGTTCACTACTGGTTTCAAAAGCAAACATCCTTCGATGATCCTGGAAGCCGTTGCTGACTACCGTTTGCGGATCTGGCATGCGTATTTCGGTGTTGCAGGTTCGAACAACGACATCAACGTTCTGCAGTCGTCGCCTCTCTTCAATGATGAGTGTCGGGGAGAGGGTCCAGAGATCAGTTTCGTAGCAAACGGCACGCAGTATCGCAGGGGATACTATTTGGCAGATGGAATATACCCTCGTTGGCCCGTATTCGTCAAGACACTGCGCTAACCGGCTGGAGCGAGGAGACAATATTTTGCGCGAAAACAAGAGGCCGCTAGGAAAGATGTTGAGCGAGCTTTTGGTGTGCTCCAAGCGCGATGGGACATTATACGCTGCCCGACACGAGTTTGGCACGAAGATGATGTCGCGAATATTATGGTAGCATGTATCATATTGCACAATATGATAATAGAAGATGAAGGATTTGCTGCAGAACGTTGGGCACCGAAAGATGGTGCAAGTACAAGTCACGGCGTTGCCTCCGCGCCGATACCATATGGGTGTACCACGTACTAATGAATATCTGATCCAACGTTTCGCTGATATACGCAGGAGCACAACACATGACCAACTCCAGGTCGATTTGATTGAAGAGGTCTGGGCACGTAGGAGAGGCGGCGTAGTGTGAAGAACATGTGTGATTTTCCGTAGATCAAATTTTCGTTGTAATTTTTCCCCTTACTTTAATCCGACGAAAATTTAGTTTTCAATTTTAATTTGTTTTATTAGCCGTTTTTATCTAATTATTTTTAGTCCGATAATTTTAATTGTAATTGAATTAAAATATACAACAAATAAAATAAAGTGAAATGTGGCTAAAAAAAGTGTCCACTATTGCTGCGGAAACTTTTTTTTTGTGGCCGTGGACAAATAAAAAGTGGCTATGGACAAAAAACGTAAAAGTGTCCAGCCAAAGTGTCCACCCTATTGTGGATGCTCTTACAATATAAAAATAGATTTAGCCTTCATAAAATAATCTATATATTTTCAGGCTTAAGTTTTAAACGAACTAGTATTACACCCGTGCTATGCACGGTCTAAAATTAATTAAAAATATTAATTTTAGAATGTAATTTAATTAACTAAAATTATAAACAATATCATTACATGAAAATTGTTAATTTTAGAAATGGGTTGACTTTTTACTAAAAAAAGGAAACGAATCCATTACTATGGAACGTACCAAAATGACAAAATAATTCCACTACTATGGAACGGAGAGAGTAGTATAATATTATATGTTTAAAAATATTATCACCATTTAAAACTTCTAACTCCGCATTCTTTTCAAAATCTAGATTAATTTAATATTATGAGTTAATTTATTATTAGACACATGCTTATTTTGTATTTTATCCTTTTAAATTAGTACTATAATTTCTAATTATTAAATGAATTCATTAATACGATTTTATAATTTGTGATTAAATTTTAAAGAATACATATTTGAATTCCATAGTTGGATAGATAGCAAATGATTTATCTCTATTAAATACTCCCTCCGTCCCGCTTTAGGAGTCCCGGTTGAGTCGGGCACATGTTTTAAGAAAAAAGTGTTTGAGTGTGTAATAAATAAATATTGTAGTGGATGTTGGGACCCACTTTTAATTGAGTGTCCAATGAATAAATGTTATAGTGGTTGTTGGGACCCACTTTTAACACTTTTTAATTTGTTGTAGTGGATGTTGGGACCCACTTTTAACACTTTATAAGTATTTTTTATTAATTTATCTCAACCGGGACTCCTAAAGCGAGACGCCCAAAATTAACTCCTAAAGCGGGACGGAGGGAGTTTTAATTTCTAACAACTTAAATATTTAAAATTTTAAAATTTCGGATTAGTTATTAATTACTGAGATTGAGTCATCCAAAGTTTGGGTATATAATAATATGTTTTAAGAATAAATTACAAAATGACAATATTATTAGTGTGACATGATAAATTCAAGGGCATGGATATTTTCCGGATTTAAACAACTTTCTTATGTAAATTACCCGTAATTCAAAAATAAAATAATAATAGAGTCAATTGAACTCTATGATCTTACGAAAAATATAGTCAATTAATTTCAATAAGATTACACGGCTTCATATGTTATGCCTTGATTGAAAAATGTATATATAATAAATAAATTTGTTCCAACAATCATGGCGACACTATAAATGCATTAATTGCTAGGTTTGGCCGAAAATGCTTCTATTCCCTAAAATACTGCATAGTATTACTTCCAATAAGAAATGTATGTGGAATAAGAAATATATAAAAATAAAAAATTAAAATATCTTGTCATAAAAAACCGTTTCCAATATTATATGTGTATACAATTTGTTATTAAAAAAAAATATCCCTATAAATCTATAATCTAGCTCTAAAACCGTCCTATACATTACATATATAAAATTTTAATTTCAAAAAGGAAAATATCCCTATAATTTAGCTCTCGGAACCACCTTCAACATTACATAAGCAGCCCTTCTCTTCTCTTTATTATTCTTTGTTGGTGAAAACCGTTGCTCTCTTTGTATTTTGTCTGCCGGATATATTCTACAAACACACAAAAAAATAATACACACCCTTAAGAATATCTTCATTTCGGTAGAGAATTTGTGTGGTTGAGAAGCTCACTCTTCGCCTTCGACCCTTCCTCTTGCAAGAACTCGAGCAACTGGAACATCAGACGCCTATCCATGAAAAATAAAGTAGTGAGTGAGTGAATTTTTAGATACCAAATACCAATATTTATAGTTCCTACGAAATGGAGAGTTTCTATCCTTGTAAACCTATGTGAAACATGGTGAGTGAGTGAATTTCACTGCTCCAAATGGTCCAATTTATAGAAATTTAGTGTTTTTTGGCATTCTTCTCGGTCGGAATATGACTCTTTGAATACAATGTCATTTTTATAAATTACTCCCTTCGTCCGCGAATAAGAGTCTCGTTTTTCCATTTTAGTTCGTCCGCGAATAAGAGTCTCGGTTCACTTTTACCATAAATGGTAATATAGTCTCACCTTCCACTAACTAATTCCACTCACATTTCATTTAAAATTAATATATAAAAATGATATTTTTGTAAATATCATCAAACCCAATGAAATTTGTCTAATGTTTACAAAAATTTCTTAAATAGGAAAATTAAATGATAGCAATTCGGCACATTGTATTCCAAGTAACCCACGCATCTCATAATAAACTTTGCATAAATTCTGGATATTAAATGTATTAATAGTGTTTAATTATCCTAATTAAATTTTAATCGTTACTATTACTATCTTAATTTCTTAATTATTGATGGAGTCGTATTAGTGGAGAGTCATTTGAGGTTCAGTCTTTGTAACATTATTGTCACAATATTGATAGAGTCGTGTATTAATGGCATTAACAATTCTCAGCTACCTAAATTACCCTAAAAACATCTCTAATTTACTTAAATTTCCCTCAAAACTCCCCTCTTATATATGTATAGATTTTGTGACAAAAGGTAGTATATATCGTTTCCAAGTGTTCACACATAATAGATGCTCTACTTCAATTTCACAATAACAGTATTTTCTTCAGCGGGAAGTTTGATGCATGATCAGCTACAATGATAGTTTTGGCATTTTGTGTATAAAATAATTTTTGGGATTTTATCCATACGAAACCAAATAAACGGCATAGAAACAATCACAACGTATGTTTCAGAGCCCTCCAATTTCTCTGAAGGTAATGCCGCACTCCTAAGCCCCTTCAAACATAAAATCTCCTTCACGTTTCGCGTTTCAGAGCTAATCATTTCTGCAGATTGGTTTTGGTGTTTGTTCAGCTGAATTTTCATTTTTTACAATTTTTGTAAGCAGCTTCTGTTTTTTCATTGTTAAACCCTTGAAATGGTATGATGATTGAGTGAGTTCCTTAAGAATGCTTATGTGTATTGTTACGGTTGCATAATTTTTCCGATTGTGAAGGCGAATTAAGTTACGCCGGAATAGAATAATCAGAATGTTACTTACTAATTTTGGCACTTGAATTCAGAGTGGTTCAATCATATAAGTCAAAGATGGAGATTGATAGAGCAATTAATGAATGCGATGATAGAAGGTTGAAGACAAAGTATAACAATGCCATCTATGTTATCCAAAGGGCTCTTGCACTGTACTCGTATGCTCCCATTCCCCAT
Organism: Salvia hispanica; assembly: GCF_023119035.1. Lineage (NCBI taxonomy): Eukaryota > Viridiplantae > Streptophyta > Magnoliopsida > Lamiales > Lamiaceae > Salvia > Salvia hispanica. Next base: position 7,682,372 of record NC_062966.1, read on the forward strand.
GATACTCCACCACATCACAATTCTACTTTCTTAGTAGATATAATGCTGAATATTTTCATTGACAGTGTTGAAGAGGTTGCCTTGAGCTTCAATGGAGGGAAAGATTCAACTGTAAGTAACACTTTTTCCCCCTAATAAATTCCTAGGCTGTATTTGGAGGGAGTGATGGAATCCAGTAAAGTCACTTCAATGATTATTTTTATAATTCATTTACAATCCATAATTCTCAGTTCAAATATTTCTCAAGTGATTGTGTTAAGTTGCAATGATATGTAGTCAATTGAAGTACTTTCCCCAAATTCTTCCACATAAATGCAACCTTAAGACGTCTATTATCATGAATGTTACACATATATAATAGCATATAGTTCTCTTTTTCTATAGGTTTTGCTGCACCTTCTTAGGGCTGGCTATTATTTGCATATGGCTGGGAGGAAGCTGTCCTTTGGGGATCATGGAGATGCTGAAACCACATTGCCAATAAGGACAATTTATTTTGAGAGCCCAACTGTTTTCCCTGAAATCAATTCATTCACTTATGAAACAGCTTCTATGTAAGCTCTCTCTCTCTCTCTCTCTCCTTTAACTTATATCCATGTACCTCTATATTTTGACAATTTTTTCTCCTTTGTTTCTTTGCGTGAAGCTCTGCATTCTTCTTCCTTTCTTTCCGTTATTATGAAAGTAAAGTAAAATGTATAAATATGCATGATACAGCATGATATATTTCTTTCTATTCTCTTGCAAATAGATGATAGGTGCAACACTCCTATTTTGCATCCTCTAATGATATTATCCTTTTATTATTTATACACTTTCTTTCCAACCTTGATAGTTTCAGATTGCAAATGGACATTGTCCGCTCAGATTTCAAGTCTGGCCTGGAAGCTCTTTTGAAAGCTAAGCCCATTAGAGCTTTTTTTCTTGGTGTTCGAATTGGTGATCCTACTGCAGTATGTGTTCAACTTTCTCCTTGCATGGATGTTGACTATGCATTATTAGTTTGAATGAGAGAACGGAATTTTTAAAGATTAATTTGACCATAATCTTTAGGTAGGGCAAGAGCAGTTCTCCCCTAGCTCACCTGGTTGGCCACCATTCATGAGAGTGAATCCCATCCTGGATTGGTCTTACAGGTTGGTTCTCTATTTTGAAGTTGTATCAAGTTTTGTAATTGTTTAGTATGTATTTATTTTCTTTTTCTGAATGATATAGTTAAAAAGATCTATGAGTTAGTGGAAGATTCTTGCATCATACAGTGACAAGGTTTCAAAACATTTGCTGATATCTTTCAACTCAATACTTCTTCAGTTCAGATAAAAATAGATGTACCTGGTGATTAGAGTATGCTCTTTTTATTTATCCTTGTTTTTAGAGGATTCAAAAAGTATGAATGTTTCTTTAATCGTAAGTCAGTTATCTAGAAACATAAAGAAACTTGTATATTAAACTGTTCTTAAGCTATAATAGATTTTTATCATACAACATTGTTGCATATAATGGTGTTTTTATTAAACTGTTATCATTAATCCAAACTGATACACACATACATGTACACAAAACTAGGACAAATAGAGAATCTAGGTAAAGGTGCTTAGTGGTTTATATTACTTAGAATGCATGGCTTGATTAAGTTTAATTATCATTTCGAAGTTATTGGCTACTTGTTCATTTTGGGAGGAAGCTACCCAATATCATGCCAGAAATTTAGAACTTGTTTCATTGTAGGATGAACAACTTCTTGTTGTCTGTTACCTAAAGTGTATGTCTAATCTTTAACTAATTGTTTTGCAGAGATGTTTGGGAATTTCTCTTGACTTGCAAGGTCTCGTACTGCAGTCTCTATGATCAAGGGTAATTTATTGCCTGTAGGTCTTTGAATCTCAAGTACAAAGAATACTACTCCCTCCATCTGTCAAAACCGGACATGTTTTGCCGTTTCCGGTTGTCCACCATTTAAAGACACATGTACCTTTCCATTTTTAGTAAATGGGTATCATAATATATAAAAATGGGACTCATATTCCACTAACTTTTTCACTCATTTCCTTTATAAGGTTAAACAATTTCTTAAAAGCCGTGCTAAGTCAAAACGTGTCTTTAAATGGCAGACAGAGGGAGTAGTTTTTTTTAGCTAGCATGCATCTTTTGAATAATTCGTTGAAATCTAATATCTTTGTAGTGTTTGTTGTTCTCTCCTTGATTTTGGTCTTGTCTTTATATTTACTGTATTCTGCTATGTTCTCAAAATTGTTTGTGGTATTTTATTTTCATTTTCTTTTCTTTTATTATTTTTATCTTTTCATGCATTTGATATTGTTCTAATTGTTTTTCTAAAACTTTTTCTCCAGTTACACTTCAATTGGTAGCATTCATAACACAGTTCCTAATGCACTGTTGTCCCTGAGCAAATCCACCAGCAGTGAAGATAAATTTAAACCTGCTTATATGCTTTCTGATGGAAGATTGGAAAGAGCCGGGAGAGCTAAAAATTTCATTTCTCAGCCATCATCTGCTGCTGTTAACGGCTTGAAAAATGAGGGTTATTTCTTGAAAAGCATGTTTACAGCCTCGGTCATTGCTGTGGGTGAAGAAATCCTGTACGTTCTTTGTTGTCCATTCCTATCTTGAAAACTCTTTTCGGCCTTGGCCTCCGTAGGGATGCATGTGATCAAAAGTTCAAATTGTGGTCGAATGTCTTCTTGCTTAATGCATTAATTATTTTTCCTGATTTAGTGTTTGTCTATTAGCTTGTAAGTATTAGATTTGTTTGGCTATCGTTTTTCTACATTGTGTATGCTCAATAGTCAGTCGTTCTTGTGTAGATGTGTTTATGTAAGTGCGCATGTGTTATTCTTATTTTCCCATGATAAATTAGTTTTGCTGCAGTTGGTTATGGACCCCATATATTGTTGTTTAGTTATAACTCATTCATGTTGAATTTCGATTTTTCTATTAGCATTTAGTGTAATGTATCCACAAATAGGTTTTATTATGCCAACATTTCCTCCTCCTTCTGAGACTGTTGCATCGATTGAACACACCTTATTCAGCATTTGTACACACAACTAGTTATATAAACTAGTGGCACTTGTTTCATGAAGAATTTAAATTTAAATGCAGAGGATCTCCATCTTGCTTCTGTATGGGAAAACATTTCTGTCAATAGAAAGGTATCTTTAGGGCCTGTTTACTTTGCAAGTTATGCCAAGAAAAGAATTTCAGATGGATTTTACTTGTGTTTAATTTGCAAGTTACAATTTTTAATGGGCCTTAGAAATTATGTTAGGTCCAAGCATTTGTCATTTACTAATTCATAGTTAGCATTGTCATTCACCAAAAAAAAAACTTTATATTCTCCAAAGACAGTTCTAAAGTCTAACCCTATCTATCTAGTTATTGTACTATATGGTTATAATATGTGATTCTCTTTGTTTTGTAAACAATGTTTTTTGTGTTGTTTCCATAGCTCAGGTTTGGCACAGTTGAGGATCCAATGAGATCCATATTGTCCAGGAAGCTTCATTCCATAGGCTGGGCTGTTTCACATGTTGCTGTTATCAGAAATGATGTATACTTTTCTAATATGACGCCTCTTATTTTTTACTTTGTTCATGCTCTTTGCTATGTTGAGCCATAGGCCTCTGCTATGTAAATATATGAGTTTTAACTCATTTAGTTAAGATATAAACTGGTAGGTTTCACTTGCACCTTGCACATTCCCCTCTGCACCTTGCACAAATTGCAATTTTCTTAACATCCTTCTGCTGAATCATATGTTGAGCTATAGGCCTCTGCTATGTAAATATATGAGTTTTAACTCATTTAGTTAAGATGTAAACTGGTAGGTTTCACTTGCACCTTGCACATTCCCCCCTGCACCTTGCACAAATTGCAATTTTCTTAACATCTTCTGTGTGCTTGCATAATGCTGGGAAATTCATTAGCATGATTTCTGAGTTCATCTTCTTCTTTCTCGAGCAAGACATGCTTGTTTGCAGCCCTTTCCTTTATAAGAGCTTATGATTTGTTGAGATTCTTTTTCTGTTCAAATTCATGTAATGCATTTAACTTCACTTTGGGTCATCTTCCAGATTGATTCTGTTGCGGATGAAGTTGAGAGACAAAAGTCTATGACTGATATGGTATACCTTATGTCTCTCTCTGTCTACCCTTCACATGTGTGCGTAACTGCGTATGCACACACATATGATTGAGAATTAAACATATTTAATTTCAATTTGATTTGAGACTTTCTCTAACTGATATAAGGGTGTATTGCTAACCCAGGTTTTCATATATGGAGGTTTTGGTCCATTACCATCTGATGTTACTGCAGCTGGTGTCGCCAAGGCTTTTGGTGTCCGCATGGTATATCTTGTCTGTTGCCTGGATCTTTTAGCCTATGTTAATGATTCAAAATTCTATTCCTTGTGAAAAATATTAGTAGTTCATTTTATAAATTGTCTGACCTATTTACCTGGGTCTTAGTTAATCTTATAATGAAAAGTGAGGAGTCAGTTACATACCTTTGTAGAAATTATTTATTGGCTGTTACCTTCACATACCCATACGCTTATTACTGCTCTTCTTTCTCCAAAGGCCCTTGAAAAAGAATTTGAAGAATGCCTACAGCATCTTATAGGGGAAAAGTGCACAGTTGACAGGAATGAGGTAACTTAATGAGCAATGTATGTGGAGTTAATGATTTCATTTCATGATGAAATATTGCTACAAATAGTGGGGCTATATGGATAAGCATATTTATACCTGGATGAATGTGAATTTACTCGGAAGAAAACCTTAATCACAACCTGCTTGAACTAGAATAAAATTTTTCTCATACAAAGCCGTCAGCACAATCTACTCGTTGAAGATATAACATCTTAGTTCATTTATTAGGTTTGCATAAGAAGTGGGTGTGAACTGAAGTGGAATTAATTCTGGACATCATCTTCTGTAAATGATAAGAAGGGTCAAAAGTACATGTGAAGGTGAAGCATGACTTCCTTGGCTCAGAGATTAGGACTGGAGCATTTAAAGAACTTGGCACTATTCCAATTTAGAGGCTTAAACAATCCAGTCAAGGATGAATACACATTAGTGAATAACTATCAAACCTTCTCTTGCAGGTTTTATGTTTCAGAGAATTGATTTATAAGAAAAGGGGCTTACTCCTTTTTTTTAATCAATACACCCTAAAGGGTGTTACTCCAGTGAATCATTGATGTCGCATATCATAAGTATATTGAATTTCTATTTTCACAGTTTAACTCTGTTTCCAATCGCTAGATGGCTAAGTTGCCTGAAGGAATCACTGAGCTGTTGCATCATGAAAATCTGAGTGTGCCTTTGGTAAGTTAATCTCATCTCCTGCAGTTTTGGCCCTTATAACAAGAGTGTTTGAGACGTAATGCTGACTGCTTTAAGATATTTGCCTCATGAGAGCAACGGAAAATCTTTTCATTTGATACATATAACATAGTGTTTGCTTGTTTAAGCTGCCAGTTAGTTCATGTGTTTTACATATTAGTTTATCTATCATGTGAGGAGACTTTAGAGATTAGTAACTATTAAGCATGTAAACCCATTATTGCTTGGAAATTCACTTGTTTTTATTTGGGTATCTGAAGATGGATCTCATATAATTCTGTTTCCAACTCTATTTTATAGATCAAGTGCCAAAATGTGATAATTCTTACTGCAACAAATGTTAAAGAGCTGGAGCAGGAGTGGGATTGCTTGATTGAATTAATGGGATCCCATGGCTATTTGCTAATGACGGGACCATTTGTGTCAAAGAGACTCGCAACGACGCTTTCTGATGTGAGTCTCTATTGGCCTATTATTTATAATGTTATTATTCTTCTGTTTGTCAAACCTTGCATTTTAGTCAATGGACAAATTTCATGTTCATAAGTCATAAACTTACATTCGTGGTTGAATCTGAGTAATATTATGAGTACACAATTAATAATCTTCCACTAGAAGAAGATATCTTCCTAAATTATGTCTGATGGTACAACATTGTAATCATCCGTGATGCAGGTGGAAATTGCTGAACCTCTGTCGGAAATTTGTATGGAGTTTCCTGATCTAGTCATTGGTAAGATTATTATGATAATGGATCACTTGGTTGATCTGATCTTCCATCAAACTATAATTATGTCATGTTTCATTGGTACGTGAAGGTGGCTATAGGGAATCAAGAAGCGGCCCTGTAGTCGTTACCTTCAAAGGAAAGGTATGACTGTTTACAATATTTCGACAACATACGTATAATGAGGTTGCATAACATGTCGAACGATTTGCAGGATGAAGCTAGAAGCAGTGCTGCTATAGCAGCATTACGTAAGAAGTTCCATCATGGCGCCTTTTCTGAAATCAACTGAACTGGATTGCTATTCAGTGCTTGAAAAGCTGCTTCGATTTGTCAAGATTGTGGTAAAGGACTATAAGGAGAGATGTCGAGCAGATTAGATGAGGACAAGGAGTGGAGTCCTGATTGAAAGGGAAAGGAATTGAAATATGAATATGACGAATGACTCACAGTACTATCACAAGGAAACAAATTTTAAGACCAGGGAGTAGAATGATCCAAGAAATGACCCAGTATCTGTTTTGTTTGTAAATGAAGCACCCCGCCCGACTTATCTTTGCTGATGCAGTATTGTTTTTGGCCCAAAACACCGGATTTGATCTCAGATTTGCTCCGTTTGTGATTGATTGCATCCAATAAAAGCCTCTAGTTAACATGCATTTGAATAGAGGCACACTGCACAATGTTACTATAATATTCATTTCTGAGGGAAAAGGCTTGATAAATCATAAAATGTATACTGGTATAATATTCAATCCAGAATGTGAAACGGGCTTGATAAAAATGGTTAAGAGGAAAGTTTTGCTAGCACAAAACAGAGGAAGGTAATTGAACAAAAAAGAAAGGAAACGATGAATTCAAAAATAGAGCAGGCTCCCACATTTGAAACACACAAAATAACATTACTACTGCATCTGGGAGTCCTGAAAAATATAGGCGTAGTCTTTGATATATCAATCCAAGCTTGTTATTGGACTGCAGCAACGAGCTCAAAGAATTCAAGCTTTAGGCTTGAGGACCTTGACAGTCTCCCAGGTGAAGTCAGGATCATCACGTCCAAAGTGACCGTAAGCAGCAGTCTTCTGGTACCTGAAGTTTCCTCCTCTCAGCAAGTCTAGGTTGATGGCCATCATTCCTGGCCTGAAGTCGAAGTTCTCCTTGATAAGGCTCAGAATATCCTTGTCAGGGATCGTCCCCGTCTTGTATGTATCAACAAACACAGACAGTGGCTCTGCTACTCCAATAGCATACGACACTTGCACAATGCATCTACGGGCAAGACCAGATGCCACAATACTCTTTGCTGCTTGCCTCACAATGTATGCACCACTCCTGTCCACCTTGGTTGGATCTTTTCCGGAGAAAGCACCTCCACCATGAGCACCCCACCCACCGTAGGTGTCAATAATGATCTTCCTACCAGTAAGACCAGCATCTCCATGGGGACCACCAATCACGAACCGGCCAGATGGGTTGAGATGGAAGATGGTCTTGTCATCAAGATACTGTTCAGGAATCACGGGCTTGATGACATGCTCCTTCAAGTCAGCTGCAATCTGATCATTTGTAACAGTCTCATCATGCTGGGTAGAGATGAGGACTGTGTGAACTCTAATAGGAACCATGGCACCTCCGTCATTTCTGTACTCAACAGTAACTTGTGTCTTGCCATCAGGTCTCAACCAAGCACAAGTCTTGTTCTTCCTCACTTCAGTGAGTTTGGCCCCGAGCTTGGTCGCAAGGACGTGAGTAAGCGGCATCAGCTCTGGTGTTTCATCAGTGGCATAGCCAAACATGTGCCCTTGGTCACCAGCTCCAATCTCCTCAGGTTTCTTAGTGAGGTGACCGTGAACTCCTTGGGCAATATCAGGGCTCTGTTGCTCAATGTTGACAAGGACCTTGCAGTTATCAGCATCGAGGCCAACATCTGGTGATATGAACCCGATCCCTCTGCAAGTATCACGAACTATCTTTTCATAGTCAACCTTAGCCTTGGTTGTGATCTCACCAAAGACCATGACCATGTTGGTTTTCGTGCAAGTTTCACAAGCAACCTTGCTCTCAGGGTCCTGCTCTAGGCAAGCATCAAGAATGGCATCGGAGACTTGATCGCAGAGCTTATCGGGGTGTCCTTCATTGACAGACTCTGAGGTGAACAGGAAGGTATCCATATCGTATCTGCAAATCAGGATCAGTGATACGTCAGTTATAGATTCTAGCATATGCAAAAAAATTCAATAATTTAAATGACAGTTAAGTAACTATATAGGCGCCAACCTAAAAAACTACCCCTATAAAGGTGCAACAGAATTTAAGTTGACTATCACAAAATGAATAAACAGCAAGTAGCTATAGTAGAATCAACTTATATTTCTCTTCCAACTCCTAAGTTACCGGAGTAAATGGTACAGACTAATTGATATATAGGAACATTTAGAACTTTTGAAACGCAGATGTAGCAGATCTAGACAATTTCCTAATCACGGATCAATAAACAATCTTCCGAATTATGTACAGAAAAAAAAACGCAGATCTTAAGCTGATAACCACAGCATTCTCTTAATGACGAACAAGATCTGAATCTAACTAACAATCCAGTACAAATATCAACATCCAACATCACCATTGCAATTAAAAATCTTCGATTCAGTAAACGAAAAGTACATTCATCATCGAAAACAATATAACTGCCGACATTAAAGAGGCATTAAATTCAGAGATCGGTATAACACAAAAATGAAAGCGAAACACTAGATCTACAACAGTAACAAAGCATGATTGCCAAATCTAACACAGTAATTAGAAAAAAGCAATCATTGTGCATACCTTCTGGCAAAAGAAGAGGCCGAGATCTGCAGAATGATACGAAGAAGGATGAGAGAAGCAGCGCAGTGAGAGACTGAAATGAGGCAAGGGTATTTATAGATCCGGATCCAAAGGAATCGCTGACATGCTAATTAAAATTCAAAGAATAAAATATACACCACCCGGGTCCACCTAGAGGCCATTAAGATGTTGCCAGCTGACGCCGGAGGCTCGATCGACGGTTGCCTGCTGTATTCTGTCGGTAGGTGAGTTGTAAATTCATAAATATCAGAAAATACTGTAATATGCGAGTTGTACCAGGGGCATGAGGGATTGTACTTGGGTTGGTGGCGGTGTTGTTGACAACTAAAGTTGAATTGGAAATCAAGAAATATCATAAAAATAGAAAATATTGTGGGATCTTGACTAGAATAATTTTTGTTTCGAATTAATGCATAACCATTACTTTTTCCATTTTCATATTGCTAATGGTAAAACAATTTATTAAAATTTTTTGTTTTAATAAATTTGTATGTATCTATATGCCTATATGTGTCTTTGTTCAAAAATTTGATAATTTACCTACCCTAAATATTAAACTTTCATGTATTGTATACGTATATGCGTCTTCGTTCAATAATTTAATAGTTTGCCAGAAATATTCACTGTCTCACCTACTTATACATTAATTAGTTTTTTCAATTTTCTAGGTAGATATTGCGCAATGTCACTACCAATTTTAAATGCAACTTGCCTTTTATTTCATCATCACATCCGATTGCATCCAATTGCAAATTGTTTCTCTCTAGAATTAGGATGACCATGACCCTCATAACTGCTTCGCCCCCAAAAAAATAACTATGCAATGCCCAATCAGTTAATGCTCCAAGGTCCATAAATTACAAAATAAAATTATATATATATATATATATATATAGGAATGTGTTAATATGACAACCCTCTTTATTGTAACACCATACCACTATTTTAGGCCATTGGATCTGAAAATCGTGTGCTTGTCATATTGCCACGTGTAAAAACACGGAGGGGTAAAATAGGAAATTTCTAATTTTACGTTACCAGATTGCAGTGATCATTGTTCATTGAACATTGCAGTCTTACCACAACAATATTGCAGTTTACCACGACTGCAATATCTAATACTGATAGACTGCAATATCTAATACAGATAGACCGCAAACCCGTGTTTTTTCACGAAACTTAATCCTAGGCGTCCATAAATGAGATCTAACGGACTATATTGGTGGTATGGTGTTATCCTAACTATGGTGGCACCCTAGTGCACCCATATATATATATATACTGAAATATATATTTCAAAAACTTAAAATTTAACAATTGGTAAAAAAAAAAATTAGACTCCCTCTGTAGTATAACAGTTGACACAATAGGATAATAAAACAAGATTTTAAGAAAAGTTATTTTGTGTGTTAAGTGAAAAAAGAAAATAATATATTTATATCAATGTGAGAGATTATTTTTTCTAAAACATCTTTTATGAGACAACCTAAAAATATCTTTTGGAATAATTACACAATGCATACAAAATGTTTCACTAATGTTTTAAATTTACATAAATATACAAAAGATTTCATTTGTGTTTTAAATTAAGAGGGAACATTTTTTTTGGTTCACGAACTTTGTCAAAGTATAATTTTAGGTCCGTGGACTTTAAAAATACGTCCTCCGTTCCACAGTAATAGATGCATTTCATTTTGCACACTCATTTTAGAAAAATAATTATAAATAGTTAAAGTGGAGAAAAAGTAAAGTAAGAGAGAGAATATTGTAGATAAGACTCTTCTCTACATTATTTTCTTTCTTACTTTACTCTCTCTCCACTTAAATTATTTAATATCATGTTTTCAAAATGAGTGCAGAAAATGAAATGTCTCTATTATTGTGGAACGGAGGGAGTATCATTTAAGGTCCATCAACTATGGTTAATATCATTTGAAGTACTTTTTTACTATTTCCAAGTTTTTCTGGACGAAAATACCCTCAATACCTTAAAGGGTATATATTCTTAATAAACTTATCATATACTCATATTTTTTATAAATATCTTTACAATATATTTTGACGAATTTTCTAAATATAATTTGACCTTCAATATTATTTAAAGAGTTAAGTGGAGGAGAGTAAGTATGAGAGAATAAAGTGTAGAATTGAAAAGAAAATAAAGTAAAACAAAGGAAAGTTACTATTTTTTGCTAAAAATGAAAATGACTCATTTTGGGTGGGACGTTCAAAGACCAACACCAACAATCGTGAGCTTGAACATGCATATCCGATCCTTCCCCCATAGAGGATGAAATCGCTTCGAAGTTTGACCAAATTATGGCGGTTATCGCCAAGTTGGAGGTAGACCTGCCCACGGTTCATAAACCGGTGGTTCCGGTTTTGGAAAATATAGAACCGGAACCGAACCGTGAGGCTATTTCACGGTTTCGGTTTTGGTTCCAATTCCGGACCACCGGTTTTAAGACGGTTCATAACGGTTTAGGTTTGGTTTTGCGATTTTTTTTCTTTCTTTTTTTTCTATGTAATTTGAGCTTATAAAATAAATTGGAATAAGACAGTGGATAGATTAAATTGAAGTAAGACGAGTAAGGTGAAAATCATATCAATTTCATTGAATTAGAGTTGTAACGAGCAACGATACATTACAAATTTACAATTAAGATATACTCCCTTTGTCCGCGAATAGAAGTCCCGTTTTTCCATTTTAGTCCGTCCGCGAATAGGAATCCCGGTTCACTTTTACCATAATTGGCAATAGGGTCCCACCTTCCACTAACTCATTCCACTCATATTTCATTTAAAACTAATATATACAAGTGAGACCCTTTTCCACTAACTTTTTTCCACCCACTTTTCTTAACATTTCTTAAAACTCATGTCGTTCATAAATGGGACTCCTAATGATGGACGGAAGGAGTACAAATTACAATTACAATGTGATATAATTTTCAAGTATCGTACTCATCGAAACGTAAATAAAAAAAAACATGAAATGGGGGAAAAAGGAAAAAATTGAAGGGCTTGAGCTCAACTTAAACTTTAAAAGTTAGAATTTTTAAATTTAAGTTGAGTTGCCTACATATCCACAATTTTATTAAGGAATCAAAGCCCACGTAGTTCTCTTACCTCGCTTACCTTTTTGGTCGGTCGTGCTCGTAGCCGCTCGTCGCTTCCCCGTCAATGATATTGTTGTGCAATCTCGCTTCCGACCTCTTCATCGGTGGTAAACTCTTCACCATCACTTTCTACACGGAAGTCAAAATCTGGCTCTTGTGTCCTCATGTCCGCCTTTGCCCAATCATCAAGTAACATAGTGGCTTCCATGTTTTTGGCTGAGAGGTTGCTCCTTTTGTCGCCTAGGACACAGCCGCCGACACTAAAAGCTTGCTCAACGGCGACGGTGGAAGCGGGAACGACAAAAATCTCCTTGGCCATTATCGAGAGTATTAAAAACTCATTGTCATGTGTTGACCACCAATCAAAGACATCGATTTGTTAATTAGGAGGACCTGCATCTTGAAAAATAGAGTGCAGTTCCAAGTATATGTCCAACTCACTACTAGCTCTAGTCCTATTGGTTGTAGTACCGTATAGATCTTGCAATTGTGATACTACGTCTAGATCAATTATGATGTTGCTATAGTTCCCTCCACCAAAATCAAATGTAGAAGGACTAGGAGGAGGGCGTACCTGGTGAGTGGTGTTATAAAGCATTTCATATTCCGTGTAGAGAGCACGAAGTGCACTATCTAACCATAGCTTGATTTGTTCAACATTCGGAAGATTTTGTTCGAAGGTTTCTCGTCTTCTCAAATCCAAATCTCGAAGTTCAGAAAAATCCAATAATACCAAACAACCATAGTACATGTCCAAAATTTTATGAACCCCATGCAACTTCCACTTCGGATACAAGCATTTTGCAATCATAAACACATTTAGAATACGTTCGAAATACTTGAGCCATTTTTCGATCATATAAAATAAAATAGCCTTCAATTCCATGTTTCTGGTATTTTTCACACATGTCTTAAAGCCAATTGCGACATATATGCAATGCTCCAAAACGCGCACACAAGTAGGATAATAAACATCGGATAACCAAATAGTAGCATTTTTTGAAAGCTTGGAATAATCGAAACAAATCCATGCCTTGTTTCCAACAAGCGGGTATCAAAAGAAAATAAGAAGGAGCATGTGGGCAAGTTCTAAAAAAATCACGTAAGTACTCAATGTGGTTCAATGGCGATTCCAACATATCGTACGTCGAGTTCCAATGAGTTGAAACATCCGTACGAAAATTGGTGTACATGCACTGCTTGCTATGACAATATTTCTTCCAAGCTTTACCAATAGGAGGCTTGTTATGAATTAACTTAATTAGTTCTAATAGGATCAACATATTTTTGCCACAACTCGCTTGCATCTTGAACACATAAACGCAAAATATGAGAAATACATCGCACATGAAAATATTTTCCATCAATAATAGGAGAACATGCAACGATTAGTTCATCTATACTAGCAGTGTTAACACTTGCATTATCAAAACCAAAAAAAAAAAAAATATTGATCAATTGAAATTCGTTCAAAACTTGAATGATCCAATCAAACGTTTGTTCAAACTCTAACTGTTAACAACGAAATGTACAGTGATACCCATAAATGAATTTTTGCAAAAATAATTAGTCCACACACCAGAGCAAATTGAAACTTTATGTCTGTTACGCCCGCCCTCTCTAAGGATAGAAAGAACAATTTATCGCGACTTGAGATGGATAAAAGAAGCGGGGAAGAAGGGGGAATAACTTGAATATAATCAGAGTATCATCTCGACAATTACATAAACTCGATCAATATATGTGATCTCAATAGAAAAAATGTTTTAGGGGAAGCGTTCAAGAGCGAATGACATCATGTATGGAGACATGATGCATCCAAATACTATCGAAGGAAATTTGCCAACTCTGTTCAACACCGCTCATCGTCATCACTGCCTCAACCTGCACATTTTTAAAACACATCCAGGGCCGAGTATTTGATGTACCCAGTGAACACAAGCCAAAAACATTTTCATAAAATTGTGATGTCAAGCCATTACTAAGTGAGCTCGGGATTTTATCTTAAAAAAGGTCCGAGTACACTAAAATCATTTCATTTCGTAAAATAGGATTAATCGTCTAAGCTTTAAGTTTTTTTTACGTAAAGTACCATCTCATTGCCTTCGACTGATCCTTGAGTTCTTTGAAAAACTGTCATATATGTTGTTTCTGGTGCCGTGAAAGTGGCCACCTTCCACGGTCACAAAACAATAACCGACCAACCCACTCGATGGCTCACGGTCTCTGGTGTACACTAGTCAAAGTAGGGATGCTACCCATACTGAGACCCGAATTCGATTAACCATACGTGGCAACAACCACATCAGATAGGTCCCATAGACCACATCTGAACTATACATGAACCGGAAATGTGTGATGCACTATTTTTTAGCACTAAATAAACCTGCAAGTATAGAGTATATATAGTATAGCTAAAGGTCAGTACCAGATATCGAACACGGGGAAAACAAACACAAAGTGTCTATCCTCTACTAAAACTCAATTACTATCTGGAGAACCCAGAGATTCTGAAAACTTTTGAAAACTGAAAACAATACAAAGCAAATAACAACTAGATGCAAATAAAACACAGAGATAAACGATAGAGATAAGGGGAATTCCAGGGATGTGCATTCACAGTTATGGTTATTCAAATTCCAAACTACAATACCCTAGCACAGTTATTACTTTGATAGGACGAGTCACCTAGCTTATGCTCATGCGATATAAACGTTGATTACAATATTAGGGTTGTCAATCCTAACACGTAACTCCAAAAAGCTCCTAAGACCCTTGAAAAATCCTCACTCTCAATTAACAGTATCGTTTTAAGGGAAGCTAACTGTAGCGTCTACTAAGTGGACCTAACTCGCTAAAACTCTCTCACAGTTATGAAACAAGTTATATTAAATCATACATAATTGTGTCACTCAATCATGTAGCATTAAGATTACTTATGGAAGAAACAAAGTAAAAACAAAACGAATATTAAATAGAAAACTGGAATTGTATAACTAAAGTCGTTACTAACACATCCCTAGAATCCTATGAGTTTAGTTACACATAGTGAAATAAGCTAAACACATAGATTGAAGGGAAGACAATTTGAACATAACACTAAAGCAAATAAAACCCGTAGGTTGAATCCTTGTCGTTTTTAATGTTCTTGAAATCCTTCTTCAAATCCTTGCACAATGACGTACTCTAGCTTTTAATCTCAGGAATTTTTGTTGCAAAAAGAAGTTCTCATTTAATGAAGCTTGAGGTCCTATTTATAGGGAAAAGTTAATCCTCATTGTAGATGGAAAAGATCTTCAAAATATGGTAAATCTTGGAGCAGATCTAGGGCAATTCGGATTCACCGCCTTTCTCCGGCGGGGCGCCGAACCTTGGCCGACGGTCGCCGCGTTACAGTCTAGAGTCTCTGTTCCTTCGACGGCGGACCGCTGCATGACCTCCGACGGTCGTCGGGCGAGACTCGTTTTCAAGCGTAAATTTCTGAGGCGGGCCGCTACATAACACTGACCGCCGGGCACCGGCGGTCGCCAGTCGCTATCTGAACTCCAGATTTCCAGACGTTGCGTTTTGACTCTCTTTTTCGGCTCAAATATGCACATTTCTCACAAAACACGTCAAAATACCAAAATGTATAAAATATGCAATTATTGGACATATAGAGTGACTTTGACATAAAAAACGGACCAAATAATGGCCTAAAACAGTGCAGAATCCGAGCGTATCAGTGTGGCCACATTTTGAGTCCACTAGACCGGCCAACTCGAAGGATGGCGCCCGATCCACATGTTGTGTACACTAGTCTGGGTTGGGACGCTCACCACACCCAGACCCGAATCCGATTATAAAATAATTGGGACGCTCCCCTTGCTAGACAAACAGATAGACATTTCTTAAAATAAAATATGGCATGACAAAATAGTTGTATCCTCATTTCCTCATAAAACCAGTTTGAAACATAACTCATGTTTATCGGTCAACATCGAGCATCGAATAACATCATATCAACCAAGTCGAACATCGTATAACATAATATCAGCAAGGCTGAGCGATTCACAATCCACTCAAAAAGCTATACATAGCAACACATGTCAATCACTTCCACTTTAAGCACATGTATCACATCATCTTGGATTAAAAATAATAATTTCAATCACACTTAAAAGAACATCTCTTAAATAGAAAGCTCACACGTAGCACCAATTTCAATAAAAGATAGACTTGACACTTAATTTGTATTTAAACCGAAAGCCTACCTCGTTCGTTTAAAATCCTTAACTTGCATTTCTCGCTCCAATCTTAACTCGTTGAGATAGCCCCTTTTTCTTTCGTGGCCGCCCGAGGCATCGTGGGCGACGCCGGCCGGCCATTTGCGCCTTCCGTCCGCACTTAACACCTTCACCACTTATTTTCAGCTCAGCTAACTAATCCTTATACCCCGAATTTAAATTCTAAGATTTATTTGATCCAACCTTCAAATAAATAACCAAGCCCATATATCTTCAATATTTGTCTCAAAGTCACTAATTAAATTTAAAGGCCCAAGTCGATTAATTAGAAAAAGAATCCAACATTTCATATATTACCTTCTCTCTATAGTGAAATCTAAAATCAGAGAGGTCACACTCTTCCCTTTCTTTTGTGTATTCAACGCCGTCTCAGCTTCCAATTGTCGGTGCTCCGTTGCTGATGTCGCAGTGGCTTCCTAGCCATTTATTTTGTGGCGCCGTCGTCGATTACACATATTGGGCGACTTCTCTGCCTCGGATAGCGCCGCTGCTCCTGTGCTGCATTGGGACTAGCCCATAACCGTCGCCGCCGTCATTGCTGGGAGAGAACAACCATGATCTCAGCGCACTCAGCTGTCGCCACCAATCCATGCTGCTGCTCGCTCTCAGTGAGAACGCAGCGGTGTTGCTGTCATGATGCAGATGGCATCGTCCCCGGCAACCTCCAGACTCACCAGCAGCCACCATCAGCTTCGCTTCACTACAACGCTAAAACTGGTAGTCCTCACCGTGAGACTCCGTCGAGCAGCTGCCTTGCCGTTGTGTAGGTGTTATCCCAGCTGTCTCGGCTCAGCAATTCATGTTGGCCTCTCATCCTATCTCTCTTATTTCCTTTCTTGTAAATTCTAATTGAAAGAACGTGGTGGCGATCATGGTGAAGAGCAGCTATGTAGATATACTAATTGAGATGGTTGGAGTTAAATGAGTGAATTGATTGGAGAGTAAAGAAGATTAAATTGGTGGGTAGATTTCAGGTAGTGGAAAGGAGTAACCGTTGGAAAAAAAATAATCTGGACTACTCTCCCACTTTAATATCTCAAGTATGAAATGTGTAGTGTGATCGTGTATGAAGTGTTGAATCATTTGGGAATACACGTATATGTTGCAGATCGCATTTGTTGGGTATTAATGTGCATAAATGATTGTGTAAATGTGGGAGCGAATGAAATTAAAAGAAATTGATGGGCGAATAAATAGTGGTAATGAGGATTAATTATGAATTAATTTTCAATTATTTTGTGTTTAATTGGGATTTAATCTGTATTGATTTCAGGTTTAATTTTGCAGAAGCAACGGATAGAGTATAGGAGCAGATTTGTTAAGAAGGACAATCTGCGTGAAGAAGAATAACTCTGCATCCGGACAATTTGGGTTCAAAGAAGAGTTTTGTGATTTGGGCTCACAAAAGAATTGTACTTTATTTTAAAACGATTAGGCCCATAAATAATAACAAAAGAAATTCCTTGTTATTATTCCATGTAGTAACCGCAATTTGAACTCCTCTTGATCGATTGTACTATCCAATACTACTTAATTGAGCGCAGGAAACTAAGAAAAATTTGGCTCACAAATTCGGCCTTCTTTACAGAACGATTAAAAGAGATAGTAAAAGACGGGGTGTTACAATGTCCCAAGTAAAGAATATACGTACCTAATTGCACCTTCTTTTCCAAGCATTGTCGAACAACAGCCCGAGTCATAGAAGTTCGACGCAATTTTTTTTGCAGGAAGCATTATAAACTTGTCGCATACTCAATTCAAGCTCATTATTATCAAAAACATTGGAAGGAAAATTTTTTATCACAACAAACCTAGACATCACATTCAGAGCAATTTTGTGATCATATTTTAAAAGAGAAGAGCTACACATACCTGATGTTTGGGATGATCCCGTCCCACTCCCAGCTCCAAGTCCAAAGTTGAGTTGACTTTGGGTTGGAGTGATACCAAACTCGACCGGATGGGCTTTCTCCATGTGACAAGTATATGTAGTTATGTACCATATCCCCTCTCCCTTTCATAATATGTACACGTTGTCGCAACGCACATTAAAAGCGGTCAGGTCATTAGGATCCCGTACCTTCTTGAAATGTTTGGTCATGATGATTGAGGTTAAAGTCCTTTCAGTAGATTTAGGCGGTTGTGGAGGTTTTCCTCGACCACGACCACCACGACGAGCCCTTGGTTGTGGTGGTGGCGGCGGCATTTCTTGTCGTTGTTCATCTTCCTCCTCCTCCTCCTCTTCATCATCAAGATTCACCTGGGTTGGGATTGATTGTTCAAAATAGTCGTCGGGAGCATTACTACCACCACCAACATAAGTTTCACCACCACCGTATCCACGCCCGCCTTGGGATTAGGAGCGGGAGAGAGCTATAGCATGAGCCATATCTTGTTCTTCTCGATTCTACAAAGCAAGTAATGTTTGTAGTATAAATATCAAATTAAATTATGAACAATAATTAATATAATTAGCAGATAATAAATATTAACCTGCCACATATTCACGTTCATTTGGGAAATCTCGTCAGTCATGGATTTCCGACTTGACCTCTTAGTCTTGGATTTTTCCTTTTCCCTTATCAACACGGGCTTCACGAGATGAATACATCTTGATAGTAATATAGAATTATATATTTTTTTATCAATTGGGAGAAAATGTCAACTTATATAAGTATAACAAACAATACGTAAATAAAAGTAGCACTAGCACTTGAATTCTCAAAATGTAAGCACAACTGCACAAATGAGAAATATGAGGCAAAGAGAGAGAACTGAAGGACTGAAGAGAGAAATTCTTATTAATACAAGAATGAAGTGAGTCTAAGTGAAGATAGAGTGGGTATTTATAGATAAAAGAGGTAACATCTTTTTTGGCATACTAATTATGCTAAATGAGTAAATTTGGTCCATAACATTTTATAATATCTTTTGAAGTCCGTCAACAATGCCTTAATATCTAAACAAGTAAATTTTTGCTATTGCATATATTTTTCATCTAGAATTACCCTCCTGCACATCAAAGGGCAAATTAGTCAAATAATTTATGCATCTATGTGTCAGATGTCTCATCACTGCAAGTGTAGGTCTTAGGGAGTGGGGGTGAATTGAAAGGTTTTTGGAGAGTTTAGGTGTGTAAATGAAAAGGTGTATTGGCAAATCAAAATCACATTATACCTAATTCCTTCTCATTCCATCTCTCTCACGCCTTTTACATACCATCCATTTTTCCACACCAACTCCTAAAACCACCACCAAAGTCCAAAATTGTCGTCGAAGTAGAAAAAACGTTGCTAACGACGATACAACAAATTGCTTTCGAAGACGAGGCAAGGAGGGAAGCGTTTTGCTACTTGGAACGACGAGGCGAGAAGTAGTGGGGCTAAATACACAAACCCCATACTTGTGGAGGACGAAGATGACTAGGTAGTTCGGCCGGAGGAGCTTGAATTTTTTGACCCTTATAGTAGCGAATATGGTGAGTTCCCGACTCTCGTATTCTAAATTGTAGGGTTCATTTGAATTGCAATACCTTAATTTGTGTTGTGTTTTTATATTCGGTCCAAAACTAAGATTGTGTTGCCCAATTTTGCTACAATTTTATACCCCGTTAATGCGATCCCGCAACTATTTTGAATTGATTTGTTCATTTTTTTTAGTAACC
Organism: Salvia hispanica; assembly: GCF_023119035.1. Classification (NCBI taxonomy): domain Eukaryota; kingdom Viridiplantae; phylum Streptophyta; class Magnoliopsida; order Lamiales; family Lamiaceae; genus Salvia; species Salvia hispanica. The sequence continues at coordinate 7,702,388 of NC_062966.1, forward strand.
CTTTGACGTGTGGTTTTGTAACAGAGGGAAAAGCGGACTATTTTACCATAGGAATGCATTATGGTGGGGTATTTCACGATGCAAAGTACTTAGGTAGGCAGGTTAAGTTCATAGATTTGTGCAACGTGAGTCGGTTTACGCTTAACGAGATTTAATCGATAATAGTGGGCCTTGGCTGCGGTTAACAGTACGTCTGTGACCTCTTCTATGCTCTTCTAGAAAATAGCCTGAATCGTATAGGCTCGGATGTCGGGCATCCGCTACGGACCCTTGTTGATGATACACATTTCGAAGGTTTCATTGCATTGCTTCTTGGTGCATTGAAAGAAGTTCATATATATTGTGTTGAGCTTACAAGGACCAAACCCGTAGCGAAGGCGAGATCAACAGAAGGTGTTTGATGAGTTCTACAAAGTGAATTCGAAACCGGTTGTTATCGAAGAGATTGAGGAGCTGGATATCCCTCAGCCAAAGCCAAAGCCTAGACAAATATTGAAACGCAAAGCAAGTCTGTTGTTACTCGAGTGGTATGAAGATCCCGAATTCGAAGAATACATGAAAACTAGCTTGGAGAAACAATGCAAGATTCTGCGTGGTGAGGAACTGGAAAGTATGACAGAGGATCTTGGCTCAAAATTTGATGGTACAGCAGATTGTGTAAACGTGCATGGTGTAGAAAATGAAGAGGCATTGTGCTCTTATTTGACTACGTACCTGATGCACTATTTTTTAGCAATACAACTACATAGCAAGTATACAAGGTACAAATAGTATAGCTAAAGGTCGGTACCGGGATATCGAACTCAGGGAATATAATTGCAACTGGCTATCATGCACTAAACATCAAATACTATCTAGGGAAACACGAAGTTTTGGGATGAATTAATTAACTAGGCAAAAATAAATAAAATAAATAAAACAAAACATTGAAATAACCAACGTAAATCAGGCAATGAGTGCAATTCCAAGGATAGAGCTTTCACAATTATGGTTTATACGAAACACAGTTATGATAACCTAGCACAGCTCATGCATTACTAGAACGAGTCACATAAGTATTGCTCATGCGACACAAAGCGGTTACACACTAAGGTCGTCAACCTTAGATTAGGAACTTCCAAAAGCTCAATTACACCCTCAAGATGTCCTCGCTCTCAATTAACAGTGTCGTTTTAAGGGAAGCTAATTGTAGTGTCAACTAAGCTCTTCTAACTCGCAAACCTCTTCTCACGATTATGTTGCAAGTCAATAGATCATCACAAAATGTGTCACTCAAACGTGAAGCAATTATCCAACACTTAGAATAGAAGCATGCAATGAACAAAATAGATACCAAAAACTGGAATTATGTAAACCAATAAAATTTACTAACACATCCCAAGAATTCTTATTGTTTAGCTACTCATAGGAAAATAGTAAAAACTACAAATTAAAGTACAAAAACAAAGAAAAAGCGAACAAAACCCAAGGATGAATTGTTGTGCAATCTTTAGTCTTTCCTTGCCTTGCTCCAATCTCCAAGAATGATAGATGGAATGATAGATGAAGGATTAGGGTTGGAGGATGAGCCTTGGGGGCTCCCCAATTTTGGAGGCTATGAATGTGTGAATATTATGAATTAGGTTATAGGGTATATATAGACTTGTAAAAGATTTAAACTTAGTAAAAAGTGTCCTCAGGTTGGAAATTTCGTGATCCGTAGGTTAAGGAAAAGATTTGTTTTCCCAAGGTAATAGTTTCTTTCCTTCCTTGAATTTCCGCCTAAATTCAGCACTTTGACATCATTGCGCGACTTTCGTAGAATGACCACAACTTTCTCCACATAACTCCGATTGAGATGATCAAGATAACAACGAGAAGCTCTTTAAAAGACGAAGAGAATGGTATGTAGAAAATCTTGATCGGACCTCAGAATCATCAGAAAAATGAGTTTGAACTGGGATTGTCGTGCTCGAACATCCCAGCGTGCTGGACTGGTTTTCAGCGGCCGTTGGCGTGCGCCAGCGGCCCGCTGGGTGGCCCTCTGCTCCAATTTCTGAATTTTGACCTTTTTATGTCCTTTTTCAACTCTATTTTGGAAATTTCTCACGAAACACGTCAAAATACCAAAACGGGCCAAATAATGGTCTTAAAACAAAGCAAAATCCGAGCGTATCAATACCTTATTTGATATTTATGAATTTGTTGAAGACTACTATTAAAATTATTTGTTTAACATGTATGATGGTGCTATTGACAAGCAGAGGTATGATATCCATGGTGTGTCTGTTGACTAACCTATTCAGAAATAAGTGAAACCGGAGGTGGAAGTTGATGGTGTCCATGGTGAGGCTGAGCTAATAGTACAACCAGAGGTAGAGGTAGATGATGCAAATCCAGACTCTTTGGAAGAAAAAAGTGCACAACAAGAAGAAGTTACTCACTTTGTTTCATTGATTGACATGTGTCGGGATGAGCAATTGTTCAACTTTGCCCTTTGATGTGCTGGAGGGTAATTCCGGATTATAAATATTGGCAAGAGCAAAAAAGTTACTCCCTTCGTCCCACTTAAGATGACACGTTTTCCTTTTTATTTTGTCTCAACTAAGATGACACATTTCATTTTTTGGAAACTTTCTCTCTCCAATTAATACACCCAACCACTTCTTCCAACTCCTATTCAAATATTCATCTCTCTTTCTCTCTCTATTTTAATACTTACACCCACTATTTCTCTCTCCAATTAAACACATTAACTAATAACTCCTAAAATCACAGGACCGAGGCAGTACTTATTTAGATATTAAGGCATAGTTGACGGACTTCAAAAGATATTATAAAATGTTATGGACCAAATTTGTTCATTTAGCATAGTTGGTGTACCAAAAAACATGTTCCCTCTAGATAAAAATGAGGGGGAAATGGATCCAATTTGAATTCAAAATCAGCATTGAAAAAAAAAGGCCAAAACCGCTAGTTTTTGTCAACAAAACCGCATGCCACTGCAGCCATAACCCATCCAATAAATTCAAATCCTGCAGCTCGCGTTCTCCCATGTGTCACCATAGTGTTCAATGCTAAATCATGAACCGTCGGTTTTCTCATTGAACTACCGGTTTTGGTAGTTAGCCGTCGATTTTAGCCGGTTAACCGCCAGTTCTGTTCAACAAACTGTCTGCAAACAGCTGAAACGGCATCAGGTGCTATGACACCTCTTGTCTCGTATCGAAACCATGAAAATTTCGGTTAACTAGTGGTTCGGTTGGGGTTTCAGTTCAAAAAATTTTGAACTCACAGTTTCGGTTCGGGATATTTCTCGCAGTTCCGGTTCGGAACCGTAACCAGCGGTTAACTGCCAAAACCGTAAACCTTGAGCAGCTCTAGTTGGAGACAGGGGCAGATGCCACTAACCGCCAGGTTACCGAGGTGCGGGAGCCACCCAAGTCCGATCAGGTGTTGCCTTTTCGTAACCATCTGTCTCCCCAATCGGACAAGGCCGCCCCACGGAAGATTCCAGGTGCTAAATCTGCCTAAGCGCAATAGCCGTCAGACAACATCCCGCTTGGCCGAGACCAGCTGGTCCTGAACTATAGACCCGCGCCAGCGTACCCCCCAGCTCGTTCCGCCAACGGCAACATCCCTACCCACATGACCGCCTTTGGACAGGGGCGGAGCTAGAAATTAATTCAGCATGGGCAAAAATAGTTATACGAAGAAATTTTAAAAGTTTGAGGTGGGGCAGTTGCCCTTAGTTGATCTGCCCTTGCCTGTGGGGGTACTAACTGGAATGACAAAGCCCATGATCAAACCAACGTGATTGATACGCTCGGATTTTGCACTGTTTTAAGGCCATTATTTGGTCCGTTTTTGATGTCAAAGTCACTCTACACGTCCATTATTCGCATATTTTGTCTATTTTGGTATTTTGACGTGTTTTGTGAGTAATGTGCATAATTGAGCCGAAAAAGGGAGCCAAAACGCCAAGTTTCGGAATCTGGAGTCAGACGGCGGCCGACCTCGCCCTAATCTCTCTTATTCTAACAATAATTACTTGCAACCCCCCGCAGGATTTAATGTTAGCAAGGGAGGAGTAGTTGAGACACTCAAGAAGGAGGAAAAGTATGAACAAGGGATCACAAGGATCTTGGAGGTAATCGTAAAAGACGGGAAGGTTAATGACACCAAGATCAGAGTGGTCGAAGCTAGGATAAACAACCTCGAGCAGGGAATGAACACGATCTCAACAGCCATAGCCAACATCAACACACAAATGGAGCAAATCCAAAAGAAATTGGATGAGGATAGGGCATACGCAGCCGCACTAGTGGACGACGTCAACAAAAGGTGGGTTGCAAAGCAGAAAACTTGGGAATGCCAAGACGCCGGCGGACCGCCGCACACCACGCGGCGGACCGCCACTGAAACCCAGAATGGAGTCTGCCCAGGCGCCGGCGGACCGCCGCACACTACGCGGCGGGCCGCCACCGAGAAGGCAGAAGCACCCGCCCAGCAGGGACTCGTGCGGCACAATGGGATTGTGCTACCTTTCCAGCCAAAGAGGAAGTTTAAGCTCGAAGAGCAGTTCAAACATATTTTGAACATGTTTTGTAAAGTTCATACTAACATTCCTCTAGTTGATGCTCAAGTTTGGGGAAGAAAAGGGGGGAAAATGGAAAAAGGGGCCATGGTCACGGTTTGCCCAAAACCCTGAGACCCTTTAAGTGGGGATCCTACTACCTCCACTATCTACTTTCAAAGGTAAGACGTTCCCCCAAAAAAGGACGAATAACCCCTCCACCTCCACCCCCAAAAAAGAAAAAAGGGAAGGAGGAAAACCAAAGGGGGGCCCCCCAAATTTATGTTATAAAAACAAAAAAAGGGGTAAATACAAGTGGTGGGGCGGGGAACCGTTGTTTTTATCCCCTTTTTAAAACACTAGAGTCGGATCCGCCCAATTGGGGCCACTTCAAGTCGAGCTAACGACAAAAAACAAAAGCGCTTTTTGGGGAGGCCCCCAATTTTTTCGTTGATTTAGTTATTTTTTTTTATTTCTTTTTTTTTCTTTTAGAAAAAAAAAAAAAAATTAACGCGTGGGCCCCCCAAAAATTTCCAGTCCCCACACGTTTTTTCACATGTCGGGATAGGACGGGTTTAGGCAAGCTTAGGCGGGGCCGGATAACCCCCCCAGAAGGGCCCGGCCCCCCCAAAAAATTTTTTTAAAACGTCCGGGGGGCGGCTCCCCCCCAACGCCCCCCAGGGGCGGAATGCGGTTTAAAAGGTAAGTTTTCCATTCTTTCTCTCATTCCTTCTAAAATTTCCCTTTCCTTGCACAAAACCCCCCACCTTTATAAATCCCCAAATTTTTACACACCCCACCTTTAATTCTCTAAATTCTCTTCAAGTTTAGGTTCTTCATTCAATTCTCAATCAACAAAGGTATCACCCAACTTTTTGATTTTTTGTTCTACCTTCCATGGTTTTAAAGCATTTTTTGGGATAAATTTTGTTCGGTGAAAAATCTTAATTGGGGGGGGGATGATTGTGTATCTTTTTTTATGGATTTTTTGATTTTGGTTTTGGTGATAAGTTTTGGCTTTTTAAAATAGGGGGATTCCTTTTTTTTATTTGTTTTTATGTTGCAATCATGTTCATGCATTATGAAGCTTTATTACTTCCATGAATTGCAATATTTTGGTATCCTATAGAGATTGTTGATATATTTGAATTCTTTTAAACGTCCTCGAGGGGGAGAATTCACGGGGGGGATGGTTTATTTTTCCCAAAAAGTTGGAAGTTTATTTTTAATTTTTTCCATGTTACCTCTGGGAAAAATTTTCTACACCTAAGCTTAAACATGTTGATCCATTGATTTTTTATAAGGTGAAGGTTTGGGGGAAAACCTTTGATTTTTCCATTATTGGTATACTTTCAAATTTTGTATTTCCCGTTTGGGGAATATGGGACCCAAAGGGAAAAACCCCGAGAATGCGAAAAACTAGGGCCCAATTTACCTTTCCCCTTCGGACGAGCAAAAGGCTATTTTGGAAGAAGTTTTTTGGCGAGAGCGTTTTCCCGGGACCCCAAAATTTTCCCTTTTAAATTTTTGGGGGATCGCGGAGGATTTTTGGGCATTATGTGAGTAGGTGAGGGGCGGCCCCCGGTACGTTTTGAGAAAGTGGTCTTGAAGAAGCTCTCGAGTTTAAGATCATTGAAGGTCCAAAGGTTTGGGCCAAAAACATCCCCTTTAGCATCGATTTGCGGGAAAAACCGATGGCCTCGCTCACTATGGGGGGATTTTTGCGGAATCTTCCTTTCCCCTGACCCCGGCCCGAGACCGATAATGAATATGATTTTGATGAGGTTTGGGGTGCGGGGAAAATTAAGCATGAGCATGCCGCGGGCTCCAAAGTCTTCCTCAACCCGAACCCGGGGTTTCCGGAACCTCCACCGAGCCATGACCCAACTTATGTTTGCTAGGGGTCAAACCCGGGGGAAGGTCTCCCAAACGGTTTAATGATTTGGTGCCTCCTAAAAAGAAGAGATTAATTAGGGAACCCTTTTTTTCTATGTGGATCGACCCTAAGGGAAGGCGGCGTCATAGGGGTTTTGATCACGGCACCCCCGGAAGTTTTGGGGAGGGTTTTTCGGGGGTTTGGGCCAAGATAAAGGGGGTTTTACCCCCATGAGGTACAATTTTCAGTGGGGCTCGAAGACCGATTTTTGGGGCAAGGTTTTTTTCTCCTTTTTGGGGGGGGGGATCATTTCCCCCTTCCCGCCCCCAGCTGAGTTGACTAAGGTCGACGTTTGGGCAAAACCAAAGCCAATTGGAAGCTAAACCCCCGGCCCGTGGGAGAGCCAGGGAGAAAACCCTAAACGGGGAAAGGAAAAAGGAACACCCCGGGTCGCATCCCCATCTTTGAGGCCGATGAGGACTCCGCCGTCTATCGTCACTCACCCAAAAAAGGGGGCACTCGGGCCGCCCAAAAAAATTAAGTGCCCCCCCGCCGCCCAACGCCGCCAAGAGGAAGGGGAAGAGGAGGAAGTCGAGGGACATCGCCGCCCGGGCTGGGGCAAACCGCCCCCGCGGAAGGCCAACCCCATGGGGGTTTCCAAAACAAACACCTTTCCCCCCAAATAGGAATATCTCCCTACTCAAAAAATGTCCCCCCGGGCCCCGTTGGGGGGCAACAAAAGGGGGAAAAACCTACAACCGCCGGATGGACGGCTTTAAAGGGGGTTCCCTGGGAGGGAACAATTTTGGGAGCAACAAAGGCTAAAGACGGCATCGCCCTCAACAAATTGAAACCCCCCAAAGGATGGCAGAAGGTTTAACAAAGCGCCCAAACAATGAGTGGCGATATCGCCTTTTCTTATTGGGGCATTCGGAGGACCTCAAGCCCCTTTCCCCCCTCCTCCCCAAGATTGGCCCAAACTCAATATTTTTAAATGAGCATTTTTATCATTTTTGGGGTATTTTTAAAAACCCAAAAAATTTCCTTGTTTTTGACAATTTTTTTTTATAAGTTAAAGGGTTTTTTTGTTAGTTTTAATTTTTGTGTTTTGAAAATTTTCGGGGTTCTCACTCTTTTCCCCGGGGACCGCCCCATTTCCGGGGGCGGTCCGCCCATACTCGGGGGAAAATTATAATTTCCTTGGGGCCGCTTGGGGCATCTTCCGGGCCGCCCCCGTATTTTTCCGGCCCATTTTTTCCAAAGGGTTTTTCAACTTTGGCCCCCGGGGAAAGCCCACACAAAATTTTCAAGGGACGTTTTGGGGAGTTCACTCCCTCCCACCCCCTCTACAAACTTATTTACACTTTGTTGTAAATAAGGGTTTGGGGGGGTGGTGGTGGACCGTGAGTTTAGGATTTGTTTTCTTTTTTTGTTTTTTTTTAAAAACCCCGTAGGAATTTTTTTTTAAAAAATATTTTCTTTGAATCCCTTAAAAAACTTAAAATGAAGAATTTTGAAACACGCATGCAGGGGCACACTTTAGATTGAGTTGCCGATGATATTACATTTAAAAACTATGTTGGGTTAACGTTTTTATTTGATGGTTTGGTGAAAAAGGGGCATAATTAAGAAAATTTCTTGTTGCCAATCATGCTTATACCTTGTGAGGATTTGGGGCCCATTATTTCATTCTTGTGTGATTTATCCGCATTCATGTATTTGTTTCTAGAACTTGCTCCTAGTCTTTCCTAAGTTTTCATAGTGTTTAAGTTGATTTAGGAGGATGATTGGCCATCTTTTTTTTGGGGCCCCTTTTTTCCAAAATTTTGACCCCCTTAAAAATTCAAAATTTTTCCATTTGGAGCGTTTGAGCCTTTTAAAACCTTTTTTTTTTTGGGAAACCAAAATAATGGGGACAATTCCTTGGGTTAGTTAGTTTTTTCTATCTTATTTGTAAAGGGAAATTTGGGGAGATTAGGGAAAAGAAAAAAAAAGGTGCTTAATGTAAAAAAAAAGTACAAGTTGTGAAAAATTTAGAAAAATTCCCAAAATTTTTGCTTGATCTTAGAAAAAAAAAAAAATGGAAAAGGGTTTTAAAAAAAATTTTAGAAAGAAAAAACAAAGGTTGGAAAGGGGAGTTGAAGGGGATAAATAAAAAATGTTAAAAGTGCCTTTTGGGGTTTTGGTTGGAGAAGGATTTCAAGAACATTAAGAACGACAAGGATTCAACCCACGGGTTTTATTTGCTTTAGTTTTATGTTCAAATTGTCTTCCCTTCAATCTATGTTTTTAGCTTATTCACTTATGTGTAACTAAACTCATAGGATTCTAGGGATGTGTTAGTAACGACTTTGGTTATACAAATTCCTTTTTCTATCTAATATCCGTTTTGTTTTTACTTTGTTTCTTCCCTAAGTAGTTTTGATGCTGCATGATTGAGTGAAACAATCGTGTATGATTTAATATAACTTGCTTCATAACTGTGACAGAGTTCTAGCGAGTTAGATTCACTTAGTAGACACTACAGTTAGCTTCCCTTAAAACGACACTGTTAATTGAGAGTGAGGACTTTTCAAGGGTCTTAGGAGCTTTTTGGAGTTACGTGTTAGGATTGACAACCCTAATCTTGTAAACAACATTTGTATCGCATGAGCATAAGCTAGGTGACTCGTCCTTTCAAAGTATAAATTGTGCTAGGGTATTGTAGTTGGAATTTTGTATAACCATAATTGTGAACACACATCCCTGGGATTCCCTTATCTCTATAGTCTTCCTCTTGATTTATCTGCTTTTAGTTGATCTATGCTCTTATTGTTTTTAGTTTTTCAAAAGTTTTCAAAACCCAATTGTTTTTCCAGATAGTATTTGAGTCTTAGTAGAAGATAGACACTTTGTGTTCGTCTTCCCCGTGTTCGATATCCGGTACTAACCTTTAGCTATACTATATATACTCTGTATACTTGCAGGTTTATTTAGTGCTAATAAAAAGTGCATCAGTGATGCTGGGGTCCTCCAAGCCAATGCGCGCTCACTTTAGACCACCGCAATTCGACCAACACCATACACGCATCAAGACGGACACCCCGCACTTTGTTGGGACCAATGTGAATGATTGGATTTTCAGAATGCAATATTATTTTGATCATCTTGGTATGCCTGATCCCGGTCGCCTCCACTACGTCGTAAATATATTTGATCCGCCATCTGCTGAGTGGATTTGGCACTACTGCAGAAACGAGTATGTTACATGGAACGTGTAACACCTCTTACCCGATTACTTAATAATTGATAATACATGTGTTGTCACGAAGTAAAACGTTTTCAATTATTATAAACAATGATGAAATTTTGGGACTATTTTTTTTTTTTTTTTTGAGAATCAATCTCATAAGACACCATAGTTAAGATGGTGTGGACTAATTTAACGAATAGATAAATAAACAAAAGTTTACACGACTATTCCTTATATGAAAATCATGACATACCACGGTACTATCTTACTTACATATATTTACCTAATTTTACCAATTACTTGACCAACATACTTGTCGTATACTCAGTAAGATAATAACACCATTTAACCTGCAGTGAGAGGAAAATATAAATGAGCTACCATATCTAGGTAGATCATTTATATTAAACAAGACTTGGGAAAAGAACGTTATACTTCCTCCCTATTTGGTCAAATAACTTTTATCTTGAACTTGTTTACCTAGCCATAAGTTCGTTCTCACAAGTTACTTTTATATCGACATGTGTAGCTTAACAAAGTATATCGTTAACAACCTTTAGACATTGGTAGTACAATCTGTATCCACAAAACTTTAACTAAATAAACTTTATCAATAGTTCTACCCTTATCGCATCAACCTTTGATCACACAACTCTTGTCAATAATATACCTGGTCAAACTCTAAATCATTTCACAACACACGTCAGTAACTCAATTCCACAGAAGCACATTCCAAGTATCCCAATTTTAAAAAATGATATCTAATTTATAAAATCATCGAATAAAAATATATAATTATTTTATATCCATTTCCACAGTCCAACTAACAAATTTCAAATGTCCATATTCCATACATATCGCATATTATTCACATAAACTTTATAACGAATGTTACAGAACTAACTATATAGCAACTCCTCATATAATCTTTATCAGATTTTACAATTATCTTGTTCACATTATTTTTACTAATCTTTCAATCATAATGTTTCACTTAGTAATACATTTCAACCGAAATGACATCTAGCCACAAATATAACATACTCCCTCCGTCGTATAAAAAAAAATGATTTTGAGGACGGTATAGTTTTTAATATCAAATTGGTAAAGTAGGAGAGATGTAGAAAGAATAAGTGATTGAGGTATTATTAGTGAAGAATGAGGTCCATGGTCCACCTTTTAAGAGAAAAAAAAAACTTGCCAATAATAAAAAAGTGGCTATTTTTGTGGGCGGACCAAAATGGGAAAAGAAGACATTTTTATGGGACAATAGGAGTATCATTTAATACCAATCACTACGCCATTCCATCATATCCATTTTAATACTCCCTTCGTCCCAACTAAGTTGTGTCAAAACTTTTGGGCACAAAGATTAAGAAATTGTGTTGAAAAGTGGAAGAGATGAATAAAATAGAAAAAATAAAAAGAGAGTAAAATAGGTGATGGAATAAAGTAAGAGTGATTGGATGTATTGTTTTTTGTGAAAAAAAGAAATGACTCAACTTTGTTAGGACATTCCAAAAATGAATACGACTCAACTTAGTTGGGACTGAGGAAGTATTACTTTCAGTCTTCTCAATTAATAAGCATGTGTAACCTTTTAAGTTTCCAAGTATACCACATATATAGCCCCCTAAAACTTGCTTGGTGATAGACACGAGTACACAGACACATATAAATAGCCTGATGAGGGCATCTAACATATACGTCCATATCAGACGAAACACAACTCCCATATGGCCTGTAAGGTTAGGTAGTGCATATTCACATATGGCCTATCATAAGGTACATGTCACATATTACCCATATATGGTACATATCATCTAACAACATATCATATGGATCATCGCTTTGGTTATCCAGAAGATAAATGGTCAGACATGTGTGTAGTATACTGTTGTCCTATCGCATGCCAACTAAACCTTGTGACTCACTCAAGCAATGGGGTGGAACACCCAACATTCCAATCTTATGCTTTTCATATTGCTAAACATATACACGTGCATTTTGAAGTATATTTTCTGTGTATGAACTGTTGCAAATTTCTTTTAAGTCACATTTCACAGCACAACACATATCCCTGCTTTCAATATATATACACACACATTTTCTATTCATTTAAACGTCGTCAGTATTTTTCTCTATTTCTAATGTAGAGTGCCAATGGCTTCTCAAAGTGCTCAATGATCTAGATGGGGTTCTCCAAATCTACATAAACCATTAAGTTTATTGTTTATCTTTATATCTGCATAGACCGCCAAGTTTATTGTGTGTCTCTGATCTTTGTTAAGGATCAAAATTTAATTATTAGCGAGACCCTCCTGTTTTCTTACATCTCCGACGGTTATGTAGATTGGAGTTAATTTATCGGGGACAAATATAACAAAATATTTGTTTTTATGTTTGAGATATGATACTAAGATGAAAGAAGCTCATCAACGTCATGATACCGATGAGTAATTAGGCCCTCATAGGATGAGTATTTTTTTACTTATAGACCAACAGTAATAAATTTAATTATTTTTATTGATAATTCCATTATATTCGATATTAACTGCCATATTTATCTTTTCTACATAAAAATTTATTCTCCAAGGGAAGGAGTATTTGAGAAGGTATTATACCATCTTTAATTTTGAGAATGTATATTTACCTCTTATGTACACAAAAGATAATAAGTTAGGGGTGAAAATTCGGTCGGTTCGGTTCCGACCGAACCGATTAGTTGGTTAACCGACTCCCATTTTTTCCAAAATTCAGATCCGAAACCAAACCCTTTGTCGGTTCGGTTCGGTCTTCGGTTCCAACGAAGGAACTGAAATTCAAGTGCAATATAATACATTAAGTAATAAGTCGTAAAATCAAAAGGACAAAAACCATAATTTCATTCCATCATCAAAAACCAAAATTCCAACAAAGTTTACAAAACTAAGTCCAAAACCAATATAAACCAACATCATTCATCAAACTAATTTTTACTTTCTAAAAAATAATAATAAAACTAAAATAAATATATAAAAATTAAATATTTAGAAAATAACGGTTATTCGATTCTAACCTTTCGGTTCTCGGTTAGAACCGGAACCGAGATTAGCTTAAACTTAATAACCGGAACCGAACCTTAACCTTATTTTTTCGATTCTCGGTTAACCAATAACCGAGAACCGTTTCCCCAGGCCTAAGATTAATAATTTGGTTATTTTGTTTGCCTTTCAATTTAGCTTCTTCCCTTGGAGTTTGTTTAAAAAGGTATAGTTATTTTTTTGAGAAGGTAAATGAGAATGATACCTTCTCAATTTACCTTCTCCCGCCAAACCTACCTGACTAAACGAACCTAATTTGCACAATGCTGCAATCACTTAAAAATGGAGTTTATAAGAGTGGAAAAAGGCTTGATAAATCATAAAATGAATATAATATTCAATCTCTGACTCCAAACTGTGAAGCTTCACTTAGGAGGAAACTTTTGCTAACACAGAACAACAGTAGGTAAATAGAAAAAAGGAAAGGAAAGGAAAGTACGAAGATGAATTCAAAAATACAGCAGGCTCCCACATTTTGAACACACAAAATAACACTAGTAATACTGCATCTAGGAGTTCCGAAAAATATAGGCGTAGTCTTTGATATATCCAGCCAAGCTTGTTATTGGTCTGCAGCAACGAGCTCAAATAATTCAAGCCTTAGGCTTGAGGATCTTAACAGTCTCCCAGGTGAAATCGGGATCATCGCGGCCAAAGTGACCATAAGCAGCAGTCTTCTGGTACCTGAAGTTTCCTCCTCTCAGCAAGTCTAGGTTGATGGCCATCATTCCTGGCCTGAAGTCGAAGTTCTCCTTGATAAGGCTCAGAATATCCTTGTCAGGGATCGTCCCCGTCTTGTATGTATCAACAAACACAGACAGTGGCTCTGCTACTCCAATAGCATACGACACTTGCACAATGCATCTACGGGCAAGACCAGATGCCACAATACTCTTTGCTGCTTGCCTCACAATGTATGCACCACTCCTGTCCACCTTGGTTGGATCTTTTCCGGAGAAAGCACCTCCACCATGAGCACCCCACCCACCGTAGGTGTCAATAATGATCTTCCTACCAGTAAGACCAGCATCTCCATGGGGACCACCAATCACGAACCGGCCTGATGGGTTGAGATGGAAGATGGTCTTGTCATCAAGATACTGTTCAGGAATCACGGGCTTGATGACATGCTCCTTCAAGTCAGCTGCAATCTGATCATTTGTAACAGTCTCATCATGCTGGGTAGAGATGAGGACTGTGTGAACTCTAATAGGAACCATGGCACCTCCTTCGTTTCTGTACTCAACAGTAACTTGTGTCTTTCCATCAGGTCTCAACCAAGCACAGGTCTTGTTCTTCCTCACTTCAGTGAGTTTGGCCCCGAGCTTGGTCGCAAGGACGTGAGTAAGCGGCATCAGCTCTGGTGTTTCATCAGTGGCATAGCCAAACATGTGCCCTTGGTCACCAGCTCCAATCTCCTCAGGTTTCTTAGTGAGGTGACCGTGAACTCCTTGGGCAATATCAGGACTCTGTTGCTCAATGTTGACAAGGACCTTGCAGTTATCAGCATCGAGGCCAACATCTGGTGATGTGAACCCGATCCCTCTGCAGGTATCACGAACTATTTTTTCATAGTCAACCGTAGCCTTGGTTGTGATCTCACCAAAGACCATGACCATGTTGGTTTTCGTGCAAGTTTCACAAGCGACTTTGCTCTCGGGGTCCTGTTCTAGGCAAGCATCAAGAATGGCATCTGAGACTTGATCGCAGAGCTTGTCAGGGTGCCCCTCATTGACAGACTCGGAGGTGAACAGGAAGGTATCCATATCTTATCTGGAAATCAAAATCAGCGATGTGTCAGTTATAGCTACTAGTAGTATGTGCAAAAGATTCAATAATTTAAATGGCAGTTAAGTAACTATATGGGCGCTAACCTAAAAACTATATGTCGGCGCTAACCTACAAACTATTAAGGTGCAATAAATTAAAGTTAACCATCACAGCATGGATAAACAGCAGAGTAGCTATAGTAGAATCAACGTATATATTTCATGCAACTCCAAAGATATCGGCACAGACTAATCGATGTATAGGAACATTGTAGAACTTTGAAAGGCAGATGCAGATCATTGTTAAGGATGAATAAACAATTATCGAATTGTGCACAGAAAAAAACGCAGATCCTCATCTTATAATCACGGCATTCTCTTAATAATTAACAAGATCTGAATTTAACTTACAATCCAGTACAAATGTTTATATCCGCCATCGATTCGGAAAAAAACACAGATCCTCATCTTATAATCACTGCATGCTCTCAATAATCAACAAGATCTGAATCTAACTTAAAATACAGTACAAATATTTATCTCCGCAATCACACTTCTAATGTAATTCTTCGATTCAGTAAACAAAGAGGTGTTGCAGCACATTCATCATCAAAAACAGTATGACTGCCGACACAAAATGAAAGCGAAACACTAGATCTACAATAATAACAGAGCATGATTGGCAAATCCAACACAATAATAAGAAAAAATCAATAATTGTGCATACCTTCTGGCAAAAGAAGAGGCCGAGATCTGCGATCAATATAGAGTAGGATGATAGAAGCAGCGAAGTGAGGGATTGAAATGAAGGCGAAGGGTATTTATAAATCCGGATCCAATGGACTCGCTCTTCACCGAGACAAACTCACATGCCAATTAAAAATAAAAGAATAAAAAATAAAGTACCGGCCCACCTACACGCTATTTAGATGCTGCCAGCTGGCGGTCGGAAGCTCGATCGACGGTTGTGAGGTGCTTGGATCTGTATTCACGCGGTAGGTGAGTTGTAAATTGAAATTAGACGTTATTCGGTTTACAAGTTGTACCAGGTGCATGTTGAATTGTACGTGGGTTGGTGGAGTGGGACAAAATTACGCGGTACTGCAACGGCGTCGTAAAAGGGATTATATTAGGTTTACCGTTTACCTAAAGAATAAATCAAAGAAAAATGTTTCACACGATTTTATTTTATTTAGTTTGTTTTTAGTTTAAAAACTTAATCAAGATCCCCTCAAAAACTTAATCAATTCGGGAATTTACTAAAAACATATAAGTACCACATAGTTTGGAATAATTGAATTATCGCTCCGAAATGATTATTGTATCGCATAACTATTTAAAAAATAAAGTTGAGTTGGAAATTAACTAAAATCATAAATATAGAAAATACTTATTTTGCTCTCTTGAATAATAATTTGTATTTTTTCGAGTAAATACATACTAGTACTTTATGATTTATTTATTTTTATTACTATTGTTTTAGTGAAATTGTTTGAGAATTTTTTTTTTCGTGAATTTGATTAAGTAGGTAGAAAGCATATTTCGAATTTGTGAGTTTATCAGTCAAATGTTGTCCCTATCCCACCAAATTTAACATTGATTATACTTTTCAATTTTCAATATTGCCAATATCGCGTCCAATTATTATTGCTACTTACCCAACCCATTTTATCTAATCCAATCACCCTTAAACAATGTTTAAAATGGAATGGGATGAATTGGTTCGGCTGCAAACTAGTAAGCAGTCTTACCCAACCCATTTTATCAAACCTACATGTTAAGACGTTTTGCATTGGAAATATCGGATGGTCCGACTAGGAACCCATAAACCAGTTCAATTGATTTTTCCATTTTTATGTTTTTATAAAAATTAATTTATTATGTATTTAATTGCTTTTGTTTTGTGACGGTAACTCACCGACTTCATCTACGCCTCCTCCATCCTGCAATCTTCCCTTCTCCCCTCACCACTGGCGCTCTTCACCGCCTCCGATGCCCTCCTCTTTTGATGGCATTTTAGCGGATGACTAGCAAATTAAATAAATTCAAAGTAAAAAATATATCTAGGTGATTATAAAATTAATTCATTTGTGCATGAGCTCATAGATTATTTGTTGAGAAATGATAGAAAAAGTGTAAAAAATGTCGAATTTAAGAAACGGACCCACTAGAGGAAGTTAACGGTCCGCTAAGCCAAAGTCAGTGGTCGTTGAGATGGTCAGCAGGACAGAGAAGCCCCAGCAGCATGCTTCGGAACGCACGCCAAAGACCTCTCACCCAGCGGTCCACCGACTCACACCCAGCAGCCGAGTTTCGTGCCAAGATATCAGCCTACAGCCAACGATCTGCTGCCTTCGACTCAGTAGTCCACTGAAATTGGTGAGCGAGCCATCTTGACCAAATTCGAGCCAAGACTTACCGTTTGAGGTGAAAATTGATACCAAATCAGAGCAGATTCCCCCAAGTCTATAAATATCCTTATGACATGTTTGGTAGGAGTGATGACTCATCTAGGGGAACTTTATGAACAAAAATGTCATTTTTTTTCATAAAATTTCATCCCTACATGAGTTATTACCCCTACCAAACATGCCATTAACATATATCATGGAAATGAATTCAGCTGCTCCACAGTCTTAGTCCAATCCATAGTTCTGAAATTCCGCAGCATCCACCATCCATCTAGAAGTTGCAATCCTAGCTAGAGAAGATTGGGGGACTTCAAGAGTCAACATTAGGTTTTATCTATTTCATTTATGTCTAGCACTTTAATTTATGTCTAGCACTTTAGTTTACTGTTTTACTATTTGTCTATCAGTAGCTAACTATAAGAATTATAGGGTTTTGAATGTAACACTTATAATTATTTAATAGTGTTATCATCCAAATGTATAATTTACTTGGTTCAATTGTATGAGATAATGCTTCTAGTTGTTTGACAAACAACAAATGTGTTTCCTCTGTTTAAGTCTAAGTCACACATTTTTCTTTTTGGGTGTCCCACTTTAAATGACACATTTCTTAAAATGGATACATCAGTCTTTCTACTTATGCTCTCTCATACTTTATTCACTCTCCACTTAACTCACAAAACAAATTTATAAAAACTTTTATGCCGAATAAGAAATGTTCCACTTAAAACAAGAAAAGAGGGAATATGATTTAATGATACGTGTAGGAATCGAGAGATAATCTATATGCCAGATTAGAATTAATAGCACTATAGTCAATATCCCCAAAAGGATAAACTTGAGAGTGGTAACTTTTTAAGTGATAACTTGAGAGTGATGACTTTTTAACACTATAGTCATTTTAAAGTGACAAGAACTATTCAGAGTCACATGTTTTTGATTGAGGACCTTAAGGTATGTAATCTACTTTCTCCAAAATTGGGAATAATTCTGTGATTCGCTCTAGTAACACTTTTTTCATGAGATTGGATGGTAGTTGTTAATCGATAACTAAGTTGTGAAATTAATATGCCTGAAATTTCATTCTTTGCTTGGTTTTTGTGCTAATAAAAAGGTGCATCAATACGCTACTCCCTCCACTCCATAGTAATATGGGCGTTTTTCTATTTCCGTCCATTCCATAGTGAAAGTCCAGTTTTATCGATGTGTGTACTTTAAATATTAATCAAACTTCTCAGATCCAGAGAATCTGCTAGATCACAGGGTCTAGGAACTCAGAGAACCTTTGAAATCCTTGGTCGTTGGCCACACAATCTTTTTCTGTTTCAAAACCACAATAGACCTAAAAGTTAGTATAATGAAGTAGGGATCGAATCTCACAGAGATGGAAGCGTAGGAAAGCTAACAAGAGACTTTGGAAAAGGGTTTTGGCTGCTGCCACGCAACTTTGGGTTGAGAACTTAACTACTGAACTCAGAAAATGTAAATAATCTATTCTAACAGCTAGACCTAGGAAAAGGAAAATATAACGAAAGCATGCATGACGAAAACAGAGATGTAAACAGAACAACACTTCAGCGATGAAATTTACCAGACCTAGTGAATAATTTCCCTAAAATGCCTAGACAGATGAAGAACAGACCGTGGGGACCATTTCCTAAAATAGCAAGGGTACGAATGAAAAGCTGCAATTAACTAATTATGAATTTAACTAACAACTAGTTTCATCTTCACCAACGATTCATGACCACAAATGCATAAAAACATAGTAAACATCAAATCTGAACAGAGCATGTCGAATTACACGAACGAATTATGATTAACCACGAAAATAGAACAGATCTACTACAGCTAGACGAGGTAAATGAGAAAACAAGAACTAAACTTCAAAACCCATGCAGAATCTAACAGATCTAAACATCGGACGCTCCATCCGCTCCGGATCCAAGCCATCCACGACAAACCACAATACTTCCCATCTCCAATCACTCCGATCCAACCAAATTCAACCGATCAACTACAATTCCAGCACAATTCAACTCAAACAACACAGATCAAGTGTGAAAAGCATCCAAGGTAAAGCAACAGTCAACACAAACATAATACGAAAACATAACATAAACTTCTATAGCTAAACGATTACGAATTCAACAACGATTCAACAAAATAAGACCGAGCTTCGAACAGCGAAGGCTCAAGGAATTCAAAAACAGAAATTAAAACTGAAAGCTGTAAATTGTTTCTTCGCCTCACGTAAAGACGGTGGTACACAACAATGATCAACTACGAAACCGACCTCTTGAATCTGGTAACCCCTGAGTATGTGTGTAGAAGTGTGAAAAGTGAGCTAAGAGCAAAAATTAAAGTGAAAGCCCCCTTTGGTGTGTTGCGTGCTCTTATTTATAGGCGTGAAGTTGATCTTCTAGAATCTTCTCTTGAATTTTCCTTTTTGCCCTCCGTCTAGAAATCTCTTCCGTCTGGTAACTTTTTTTCCTTTTTCTGCTCACTTTCCCGCCAGACTCCTTCACCAGGTAATCTCCCTCCTTCTTCCTGGATCTGGCATTTTCCTCTACACACCTGGCTTAAAAGCTGTGTTAGACCCAAAAACTGCTGAATTTAACCTCATAACCAATGCATGAAATTAGCCTTATCACATAGTAATAGAGTCATTTCTTTTTTTAGTAAAAGTCAACACATTTTTCAACACCTACTTTACTCTCTCTTATTTTTTTCTCTCTTCATCTCTCTACCTTTTTCATTTTCCACTTTATTCTCTTTTTACTTAACTCACTTAACACAATTTTTCTTAATCTCCTCGCCCAAAAGTTTTGCCTCCATTACTATGGAATGAATTATTATGGAGTGAAGGGAGTATAATTTTGTTGTACAATTGTTTTCAACTTTTAATGCTAATAAAAAGGGAATTAGTTAATAAAGATCAAATATGATCCATCATAGCAGAAATTGAACCGTCAAAGATTAGATTATATGAATGTTATTAGATAATCATATTTAGGGCATTGAGGGGTAGATCGATTAGCCATTTACGTTTTGAACTTAGTGGTTATGTACAACAAATCTAAAAATTAAGGATATTTAGACAAGATTTTTTCTCCAAAATTGCTCTTTCTTCAGCTAGCCTAAATCATTTTACAAATTTGAAATACTTATACACTTAATTTTAACATTGACTTACTTTACGATAGCATTCAATATACCTTAACACATTGCAAGTATATTAATCTCTTGATGATTAAGGAGGTTGACATTTGTAGCATTACAAAATTTGAGAACAACGTTCATCATAACAATGAATAATTTCATCATATATTAAATTTATGTCATGATAATATTGAATTTAATTTTTGTCAGTAGATCAAAATACATACAAACATTTTTTCATGCAAAACTCTTTATTTAAAAATATGTGATTGAATTTTTTTAATATATTCCATAAAAATAAATTTAATTAATATAATTAAAAACGAGATAGTTGTATTGAATTGAAAGTTTTTGAAACATTTCACGTTTGACAATTATAACGGAAAAATAAGTGTCATACAAATTAAAAATTATAACATCATTATAACAATGAATTGCATAATACTAGGACCTATAAATATTTGATTCTAATATACTCCATATTTAGCGAGTTTTTTATTTTATTTTTTGAAAACGATCTCCTATTACGCGGCAATTTGTTAACCTTTTGATTAGAAGATTTTGTGAATAAAATTCTGTTCAAGTTATACAATTTAATTAGGTTCAATTTAATTTGCTCTATATTGAATTTCATTTGATATAAGTATAAGTCATGCATTATGCACACAACATCATGTTTAATAATTAAGCGACACTTTTATGTATACAATAAATGCAACATTGAAAAGTTAAGAGAGACAGAGGCTTTGATATATACGAATAATATGAGTATATATGTTAATTTTAGGCGTTGCACAAAATTACTTGTAAATAACTGTGAGCAGTCGACTTGTCATGCAGACGTGCACCCAATTAATATGCAACCACATGACGTATTACGTGTCATTTATTAAATTAGTAACTTCTATTATTGCCATAAAAATAAAATAAAATTAAACGAATCGAAAGAGATAAAACAAATATTATAAAAAGGTTATCAGTATACAGTTTTGGAATCAAAATAAATTACGCTAGGTTGATGGTGGCCAGCACTTTCTTGAAATTTCGTTTTATTTAATATATGTGGCAATGCGTTTGATCAATTAATTTTGAATTACGTCCAAATTATTGTTATATTTGAGCGATTGCGAAGTCAATAAGGATTGGATTTAGAATTACTTAGGTAAGTTAGTTGTTTTGGGCCGAACCCAGTTTTATGCCAATAACGATATTATATGATATTTATGGCATTCAACATTTTTTTGATTTTATATACTACTTCTATAAAAAAAAAATTGTTAATCGTTAACTGCATGAGTATTAATATAAAATTGGTAATTCGATTTCATATACTATTTATGTCAAAAAAATAATAATCTTGATTGCTAACGGAATTAGTTTTAATACAAAATTAGTAAAATGAAAGGGAAATAATGAATGAAAATAAAAAACTTATTATAAATGTGGCAATGCGTTTTATCAAGTCACCATTCACCAGGCAAACAAGGTAATTTCCAAGTTGCATTAGATTCAAGATCCTCTGTTGTCCTTGATTATTCTTCTGATAAGTGACACCATTTTCAATATATCCACCTATACAAATTATAATCCTTCCATCCGCTATCAAATGCAGACGGTCTGAAATATAATGCAAAATTAGTAAAACATGAGATAAATTGAGATAAAAATTGGTTCTAAGTATTATCAGTAGAAAATGTGGTACTTTCACACACTGGCAGATCTAGGGGGTAGGAGGGGGCGGTCGCCCCCTCTGTGTGACTATTTCCCCCTTATCGGGACGTAAAATTAGCATGTCTGGCCCCTCCGTTTGCCTCCGGCGTCACCCCGAACAACGAAAAAAATAGCCATATCTGCATTAAATCAAGCTAATACTATATATTCCGCACCCTCCGTTTCCGGATTCTGGATCCGCCACTGCTTTCACAAGTTCCGAAAGTTTTGAAAGCCAAGTTTTTATGAAAAATGGAACAGCATAAGCGCAAATAAGATGGAAAGCCAAGTTTTTATGAAAAATGGAAACAGCATAAGCGCAAATAAAATGGGAATGAATTAAAAGTGGTATTGCATAGAATTACCAAGTTTGATAATGGCATTCATTCACTCACCACATATATATCAAGTATACCATTTCAAAAAATGTGCACCAAAAAATTTGCTAGTTCAAGGAATTAGTAACTCAATCCTAGTTGAAGCCCCAGGGCTGCATGAACCACGAACAATGTCATAATCCCGCTGCCCAAGATTCCATGAATGTTTCGCAACCCGGGATTCCCCTACACACAAAACAAATATTCCCAGCTTTGTGAAACAAAACAGGTCCACGTGCATAGAGAAGACAAGAAGCTCACCTCAAACAGCGTTGGCAGCAGCGTTTGAAAGGTTAAAAGAGCAAGACCGATGAAGCCCGTTATAGCATGAGGACTGCAAGAAAAGAAAGAGAATCAAGGTGTGCACGGCATCGTAAACAGAAATGCAGATATACCTCTCGAAGATAGGCCTATCAGAAGTGAGAAGAGATGTGATGCCACCAGTAGCACCAAGAGCAAAAAAGAAGAACATTCCACCAAGAAGCTTTGGGTGCAAATCTTTGGCCTTGGCCTTTTCCTCCTGCCAAGCCCCATCAATCAAGATTCAAGACAACTTTTTAGATGCAACCTAACTAAGATACTGCTTATATATGTCCTTACAATATCATCCGAGAAACGAATACGGAAGCCCAAGTAAGTTCCGTAACCACCCATAGCAAACAGCACAACAGCCTGCCGCGGAAGTGAGACAGCTTTGTTACTAGATGCTATTGCTCACTCTAAAAGTGTGAGAAGATCAAGATATGTACACATATACCATGTTTCCAGGATGGCCCCAATGCACGAGCCAATCGGGGAGGCTCCATGACTTTACTAGCTCGACAAAAGGGCTCATTAGAGATGTCACAGTTGTAGCTGAATCAAGGGATCAAATCACAATTGTTACAATACAGAGGTCCAAGAAATCAGATATGAGTATATACCAGTGCACCAGAACATGAGGATACCCTTGAATTTATAGTGTCATACTCCATCGTCTCATAGAAATAGGTTGAATTTCTTTTTTCGTCTGTCCTATAGAAATAGTCGATATACATTTATGGAAACTTTTTCACCTTCACTTTTACTTTATCATTTATGGGTCCACCCTCTGCTACATTATTTCAACTATTTTATGTCGTTCTCTCTTAGTTTATTAGTTACACATTAAAATTCAGTGTCATCCCTTAGTAAATTATTTCTATGAGACAGAGGGAGTAATATAGTATGCTTCAAGATATGTTGAATATAGCTTCATCAAGTGAAGTTGAATATATGCAATATTTGCTCATAGTTTTTACCTCGAAATGAGAATAATAGAATCAATAGAAAGATGATAAATTTATTTCAATTGCAAACATTGTCTAAGCAGAAGACGAAAAAAAGAATGAAGATGAAAGCATTAATACCTCCGGGAAGAGCAGCCAAAAGCAGCAAAGGCAAAGGAGAGAAAGAATACAAGAGAGTTTCAGAGGAGTCTTCCAATACGGCACCGTTTATCTCTTCATCCACATTAGTTTCACAAAGGTTGGTCTTATTGAGAGCAAATGTGGAGGGCGAGAGAGCCCTTTTCTTTGCTGCGGCGAACATTGGTTGAGAAGAAGGAATGGAGCAGGGCCGACAGGGCGAAATTGAAGGAGATGATTGGGCCCTAAAGCAACAAGGGAAGCCAATCACAACTGCCATTTTCAAATCCCTAAACTTGGAGTTGGATAGAACTTGAAGAGATGGAGAAGGAGATGGGAGGGAAAGGCAACGAGATGGACACGATTCGATGTTCCTCGCTTTTAAATTTGCCCTTTCTTTCTTTGGCACGTGGTTTCAACACTCCCCCAATCACCTACCGCCATTTTGCTTATTTTTTACTCCCTCCGTACCTCATTAGCAGTCACAGTTTGATCGGACACGTGTTTTAAGGAAGTGTTTGAATATGTAATAAATGGAGTTAGGTAGTGGAATATGAGACCTCTTTGACTTTTGTGTATAATAAATCATCATCATAAACATTCATCACAAACTGCCACTGCCTCAATTAACCATAAACATCACAAATAGGCTGCATTTTCCAAAAAACAGAAGCCTCCAATCCCCGAAAAGGGGGTGGATCTTCAGTTTCAGAACATGCCAAACCCTCCGACGGATCTTCAGGCTCAGATCCGTCGAAACCCTTAGAAGGAGCTTCATTTTTAGATCCGTCGAGAGCCTTGGACGGAAATTCAGTTTCAGATCCGTTGAAACCCTTGGACGGAGCTTCAATTTCAGATCCGTAAAAGAACTAGTCGGGGGGTGTCTGGCCTTCAGCCCCGTCGTCGTATATGAACGGTGGAACACCATGAACCACAGACCGACGAGGTATTTCGTCGTCGTCTACCCAATCTGGCGGTGTTTTAGGGACGACAGTGTCCATCGATTCGAAGGGGTGAGGCGGAGGGGGAGGCGGAGGAATCGAGAGTGAGAGGGTGAATGAGAGAGAAATGAGAGTTTGACCGATGCCATTCAAGGCATAAATTTTATTTTTATTTTTTAAATTGAAAATAATGGCATTTTAATGTAAATCAGCCCAAAATAAGGGTATTTTTGATGTCCAAATATAGTAAGTAGGAAGTGTGACTCTTAATCGGGGACGGACCGAAATGGAAAAGTGTGACTCTTAATCGGGACGGAGGGAGTAGTATATTTCACTGATTCAAAACAAAAAATTATTTTCCTTAATATCGTCTATGCAATAATTACATTTAAATAAAATTGGTGGATATGTATAATGTACACTTTAGTTTTTGGTTTTGTTATATTATCTGCTATGTTAGAGTGAAATTTTTAATGACAATCATCAAAGAAAACCTACAACATACAATAGCTAAATAAAACACGTGGTCAAACTTGGACTAATCTTGGTAATTTAAATAGAACTAATCAACTAATAACTACGATTATTTATTTATTTTTTACCATTAAATTCATAAAAACGTGACATGTGGGGCTCGAGCTTTACAAAAAATATACTCCTTATTTTGTTTAAAGTTTAAACCAGTCGTAAATAATAATCTGAAGCTAATAGTAAAAAACTGAAGTTTTAAGAGCATGGGCAAATTTTGGGAAGAGTACAAAAGCTACAACTCAGTATGGCGTCAAAAATGCAGTATCGGTAACAAAACTGACAAGAAGCTAGTAATAAATACCCCTAAAATTTAAGTAAACTTCTATCTCATCTAAAAGCCAACTCATTCACGCAACAGATAACAAAGCAAACACATACACATTCGCAGAGTAGAAATCAAGAAGTGGAGAGTGTCAAGAGTCAAGACTAAGCGTTTCTGTTGCTACTACACATCCCTCTCACGTGCTAGGCGATATTCTTCATGTGCAGAGTGCAGTTCAAGGGAATATGATTATACGTAGAGTGATGCTTGTATATGAAAAAAATCATTATCAGATATTCATCAAGGGAAGACATCTCCTACCTGCCTAGTCATTTTTTTCTCAAGATATGAATATAGTCCCAACTTCACAGAGTAGCAGGATCATCTACACTATCTACCCGAAGAATGTTGTTATGTACACCATTACGGCTTACTGTCTCCCTTTCAGGATCAATTTTCCAATCACCGTCGACAACAAACTTTATCTGCACGAAAACAAGGTATAAGACCAAACAAGGATGAAGCTGTGGAGTCTACAATTTGACCACTAACACTTCGGCTAAATGTCCAAATTTTACCAAGACGAAAAGCTGACATGCATAAAACCAAAATCTGGGTACATTTCTTGATCGCTTCACTTTTTTTTTTGGGTATGTGTGTGGGGTGAAGATATTGAGCTTCCACTTTATTACAGTTCAACAATTGAATAAACAGGACATGCAATTTATTGTTGTTATCGTACCTCATAAACTCCAGGATACAGCCACAACACCACTCGCCAATCTTGAGATGTCCTGACAAATTTTGCAATGTAAGTTTTTATTTTTTTTTACTTCCACAAAATATAAAGTAAACCTCAAGATGATTTTCCAAGAGTTAGTGGATAAGTTGAAGACATTATTAAATATCAGACCACACAAACAAACCATGATCGTGGATAAAAGCCAAATTGTAACAGAATGCAGCCTCCGACTTGTCTTTATTTTCATAAAACAAGTAAAACATAAGCTCCAATAAGATATAAAGAGACACTAAAAACCTGGATTCAGTAGGGTAAGTGACACTTGATGATGTTGATTGTGATTCCATTGGAATTTTTTGATGCCAGCCATTAAAGCTGCCTGCTAGCTCCACAGTCTCTGCTTCCCCTGAATACTGGATCTCAACCTAACAAGGAAAACAACTTCACTTCATTCAGAAAATGCTAATATAGATTCAATACAAAATATGTGTAGACACAGTCATTTTAATAGCTTCATCGTCCCCAATCTAAATCATGGCACACAATCGGAAGCTTATATTGCCAAACAAATGAGATTTTGTTTCCAGCATAATACATACATCACAGATCACTTTGTGTTTGTAATCTAACAATTCATGATTGAAGTATTTGAGCTGAGTCTTACACAGTTAAGCATATCACTTTTCAGCTACAGAAGAGACTCAATTTCTTTGCACCCAATCTATAGCCAAATGAGATAAACTGTTTCTTCCAAAAGACAAACCTATCACTGAAGAGTAAAAGAATGCATGAAGTACCTCTGTTAGTCCAGAAAATATTTCTTCTGCTTCATGTAATTCAGTCTCTTTCTCAGAAATAAGTTCGTGGGTGTTGCTTATTTCTTCTTCTGCTTTACTATGCAAAAGAGATAGAGCAAGCTGAAACGTAGAAATGAAATCAGGCATGTAACTTTATTTTCTACTTATAAAAAACTCAGGTTCTCTAATAAGTGAAATGGATTAGGCAGAACTACCCCTATCTGATCTAGAAATGAGCATGTAAGAGAAGAAAAACATCACACAGAAAAATATAGCCAAAACTAAAGCTAACTGTTCAGTGCCCCACTATCATCAAAAGCAATAACTTTTGATTGACGGCATAGCACCACTAAGAAGCTGATGCCTAAAGACAATACTACTCACACATATTCGCATTTCATTATGGAAAATGTTTTTCTCAGAACACCAAAGTAAAACATCCCTTGGCTTAAAGGTCAACATATCTTTTAGTTTTACCTTTATTTATAAGCGACTCAGGTATCAAAGCATAATTTCACCCAGAGAAGGTTAATCCTAAAGTGACTCTTCTGACATTCATTGTCCACACCCTAATGCTACAACCACAATATTCATGAAGACTGTGTTCCTGAGCCTATAAGATTATCTACCACTAACCCACTAACCTTTTCTTCACATAATTAAAGAACACAATATGATTCACACGTTGTCAACAATTGAAGCAACAGTTCATGTATCTCAATCTCTAAGTTTCATACCTGCATTGTTATCCAAAGTTTCAGTCTGTAAGCATATATGATTTTCTCAATGTGAATTTGCCATTAATGTTACATTAAATATTTGATGAGATACCAGACATCTTGATGTTTAGCTCTCAGTTCATCTCCACAAGGAACTTGAAGAAGTTCCATTGTAAAGCTATTGTATGAGTTGATATTTAGAAAGACTACGAACCCATGAGAACAACTGCAGACATGCACCCACACAGATTGCATTGTAACATCATCAGAAAGCAGACAAATGGTTCTTTAAAGCAGTTAGAGAAGATAGCATGTTTCTATCTTGATATAGTGGTTAACATAATTACCTTTTCCTTTTCAATCTGCTCCTTCAATTGGGCCAGTTCCCTTTCTTTTTCATACTAAGCACAGAAAACAACAGTACCATTAGCTATGACTTCAGAAGTACCTAAGGGGCAGAGTCAGACACTAGTTCCAAAGTAGCATGCCAATAAATTTAGTATTACCAGCAAGAACCTAAGATGGTTGATATATGATTGATTCTCCGCTTTCTGTTTCTTCCATAGGCAGCCAAAACATACATTTATCAGTCATTGTAAAGAACAGATGAGCCTCGGTAATCTTCAACAAAGTATATTAATTTACACTTACCTCATCATCCATATCCTCACCACTAGTATTTGTTTGTTCTTCTGTTGAAATATAACTATTTCTACATAAAGAAGAGACGAAAACAATATTAAAAGAAAGAGAATTGCCACAACCTTTTTGAAGTTTGTTCGCATTTATATGTAATGCTAATCCCTGGAAGTCAGCAGTATGCTCATGCATAGCCTTTCAGGTTTTGCCCGATAATAAGTACAGTACTGGGAACAAATAACAATAATCGACTCACATACCTTCTGGTTAGAAAGGGAACTAAACTGACCTGGAGGTGATAGTTTCTAATGCTGGTTCTTCAACCTTCAATGCTGATGCAGTGGAAATTCCATTTAACATACTCAATGCAAATTCAGGTTCATTAGAATTTTCAGATTCAATTGTTTTCCCTTCTTCGTCACCCTTTTCGTCACTGGTACTTCCTTTGCCATCTGAGGATCAAGAACATATTTCATATCGATATTAAGTAACATATAACTGAGGATTAATTTCATGCGTCGATGAACGAAATTGATGCAATATCAATGATAAAAAAAAAGTATATGGTACGTGAAAGAATACTACTCCCTCCGTCCCATAAAAATAGACAGTCTTTCCATTTTAGTCCATCCTATAAAAGTGGTCCATTTCTATTTTGGTAACTTTTTTTCCCTCTCGTGAGGTGAGCCTCATTCCCCACTAACAATACTCCAATCATTTTTTATTTCTATCTCTCCTACTTTACAAATTGTGCATTAAATACCTGTCATCCCAAAAGTGTCTATTTATGGGACAGAGGGAGTATAATATATTGCACAATTGCCCTAATATTAAGTACTCCCTCAGTCTCACTCTAAGTGACTAGAGTGACACATTGTCCTTTCTTGATGTTGCACTCTAAATGACACATTTCTAAAAATGAAAACATTACTTTCTCAACATTTTTACTCTCTTTTACTTTATTTCTCAACTTAACTCACAAGTCACAAGAACCACTACATAAAATCCCGTGCCGAAAAAGAAATGCACCACTTATAGTGGGACGGAGGGAGTATATAAACGGGTTAATAGGCTAGAAAACTGAAAAAACAGTCTCCTTTATAAAATAATCGATTCCTTTGTGCAACTATACTTACCTTCACTTGCATCCAGTTCCCCGAGCTGAATAAACCTGGCCACCTTTTCCTGCAAGGATAAGGAATCCGCAGCAGGAGATCTTTGATCGTTTATCTGGAGTCCTTCATCTTCCCCTATGAAACTATTAGTGTCTTCCTCTATAGTCAGATCTGACGGTACTCCCACAAACAACACATTCTGCTTTTCATTTTCACCTTTTCAGGTAAAACATAAAACACAAAACAAAACACAAAAAACTTTCATGTAAAGCTTGAACAGTACAAATATTGCAAATGAGAAAAGTACATGTTTCCTCAATCCAGGGTTGATCATAGACATACCAAGTATCTCAGGATTCCCAATATGAGATGTGTCTGTATCTGATCCAATGAAGTTTTTTGTAGATGAAGGCTCTAACAGCTGTCGAATATATTTATATCCTCTACGCCTGACTATGTTTGCAAGATCTTGCCTGCAAAATTCTGAACTTTAAATCACACTAAGTAAAGTAAATGTACAAGGTAGGTTCCTTGAAGGCTTGAACTAGATGTACTTCTCTGTATATCATCCAAAATTATTCTCGCTTCACATTTTGCAAGATGTTTCAATGATCATGAATCAACTTTATACCAAATTATAATATTCAACACATAGAATTAGGTCTTCAGTTAGACAGGAAATTCCCGTATCACATTTAAAATCTCAAATCAAAGTTAAACACAGTAGAGAGACTGTACAACAATAAGTCTGTCCCAGTCTCCACGATTCATACTAGTTCACTTTTTTAATGCATTTAGGCAAACAAGACAACTTTGCGCTCTATTTTATTCTTGGATGGACCTAGCTCTGATATGAGAATCCAAAACAACAGTTTTCTACCACACCAGGGGAATGTACACATCGAGCGAAGGTCTCAAAATACCCATACAAATTGCTACGCCTCGCGTCTTTCTATATCATTATATGCACCTTGGTTGTTAGTCATTAGTGAAGCAGGTAATCCTAGTTAGATTTGAGTCCAAAGACTTACATCCATCGCAATCAATTGCTCGAGTGCAACAAATACTCCATGTTAATGGTCACAAACTTCAATCCAAATTTCAATATCAATTGGAAAACACTTGCTTATCTTACTACAAAAGATGTATACAACATGACCAATACTTGCATTGCACATAAAATTTAAATTAATTTAAACAGATTACAAACATCAATAATATGTTCCAATCCGAGGCATTGTCACTTCACAACAACAACAAATAAATCCATGAAACTCAGACCTTCCATGGAGCGAGAGCTCCTTCATCGTAGGCACATGATTTTGAGGAAGTCCAACGCTGGATAAGAAGCATTTGATATCATTGCAAAGCTCTTCATCGCTCTTTGTCTTTCTACTAGCTCTGGAAAAACGAAAAGAGAAATAAATTAGCTCCAGCTTCGACAGCACATCCGATAATGAAGAAACGCAAGAGGAGGCAATAACCTGGGGGATTTCTTAACGACGGAATAGGAAATTGCAGGGTAATGAGAGTTGTGGCGGCGGTTGGGGGCGGAGTAGGATGACGTAGGATGGAAAGAGGATGTTATTTTAGGAGGGGAAAGAGAGTGAAAAGAGGGCAAGTGATGACAAAGGGTGGCCATGGCCGTGAGATAAACCAATGAGAGATGGGCTACGAAGCATTGAATTTACAGAGCTTCAATTCCCCCTTCTTCCTCTATAAATCCTGCTCTGATTCTGAAACACGGATTCCGCTTGCTACTTCCTCAATCCACAATCCATACCCATTTTTTCTGTCCATAACTAAATGGGGAATATTTTCCATTTTAATCTATAAAAAAAAAAAACAAGAACTATTTATTCATTACTCAGCAGAGTTTTTATTTTTATTTTTCATTATTCAGTAGAGTAAACTACTCACTCGTTGCAATTAATATAACAAACTTTTTCTTTTTAATTAATCTCAATTAAGATAATATATTTAAATTTTTTAACAACTTTCTGTCTCCATTTATTACAGCCATTTTTTTTCTCTTTAATTTATATTCAATTCTCTTTCTCACTCAATTTAATATGAGTAGTGATTTAGAGACATAATGTCTCCATGCCATAATTCCCTTACGTCACTTTGCCATAAATGTAATTTATATTTTGACTTAAATATCCTAATATTATTTTAGAAAGATAGCTTAGATTATGAAAATTAAATTAGCTAGTATTTATTGATCTATAGTTTTAATTAGAGTATTTTCAGTCTTAATTATAATTTTATCGAATGGTGCGACAATTTCTTTTTCTTTTTTTTTTGTTCTTTGCATACTTACTTAACGGTATAAACTTTATCAATTAAATAATAATTTTTAAAACATACATATTTTTTACGAGAAAGAGCTCATATAATTTTTAAAATATAAAACTAAAAATTATTGCTCTTAAAAATATAATTTACGGAGTACTATTTTATTTATAAAAGTTACTCTATTACTTTAATATTTTAAATATATTATATAGGACTAAAATTATAATTCTTCCAAGTAAAAGTTAATGTTTTTAACTAATAAAAGTTATTCTTCTTACTAATAAAATTATTATTGTAATACTATAAAATATCATTATTTTGAATAAAAATTACTCTATACTATTATTTTTGTGAATAAAAATTATTGTTATGATGAATGAGTATTGCTTTTAAAAGATCAATAGTCGTTTTGCATTTATCATGTGATGACTCAAACCCTTAATTCGACCTATTGGATGGAAGCATGTTATCAATTAAGTTGCACTTCATCATCGTATAAAAATTACTCCAAAATTTAATATTTTTGTTCTTTGATTAATAGATACATTCATTTGCAATGTTATACTAAAAAATAAGAATAAATGAAATTAGAATTTAAAAAAATAAATAGTTAAATAAAAATTATGAAATTTTTGAAAAATAATATATAAACATAGTCAATATTAATATATCATGTATCAAATTTTTGTTTCATAATATTAAAAATTGACTTAAAAACTATAATATTTTAATAGCATAAAAGACAAAATACTAACTATATGTCTTAAAATATTAAATAAATGAGTTTAAAATATGTGATTTTTTTTTATCAAAGTTCGACTGTACGCTCTAAAAAGACTTTAAAGAAATTAAAACTTTTAAAAAGTAAAGAATTCGAATTAAAATTGTAAACTCAATTAATATAACTAAAGTCCTTAATCAAATTTTAATTTATTTCATAATACAGTAATTGAGCTTAAAACTCTAATACTCCTCTATAAAGAAAAGGAGAAAATAAAATTTTATTATGATAGAGTTAGTTTGAAAGATATATCCTGGACTAATTAATACAATAATTTTGATTTAAAAAAATCTGTGTATGACTTTATTAATTTATTTCATTTTACATGGTATATCTTCAATTAACTTATTATTAAATGTTTGTTATTTAGTTTGTATTTATATTTTTTTATATTAGTACTGGTTTTATTAATTATACTAAACCAAAATTAATCAATTTAACTTATCAACATTTTCGAATTTTAAATGAATTATAATCAACTTTTAACCAATAAAATTAGTATTAAATAGAGATTTGTTGTAACTAATTAGTTAATTTAGAAAGTATTAGTAGAATTCCATAAATATATGAACAGCAAATCTCATTCATCTTAATTAAAAGAGATAACGGTTATAGACTTATAGGGATAAGAATGTATATTTACAAAATATTAATTTAATAAGAAATGAAATCCTATTTAAAATGACTATTTTAACATCTTTATGGCATTATGGCTTGGAGACATTATGTCTCTAAAACATTTTTCATTTAATATTTATATTCAATCTTTCTCTATCCAATTAACTACATTAATCAACTACTCTTAAAATTTCATGCCGCCTAAGAAATATGTCATCTTAACCAAGAATGAGGAGTAAAAGTTAAGAACCTATGTATGGTAGTTTAAAAAATAATATCCTTACAAAAAAATCTGTATTTATTAATATAATCACATTTCAGGTACTTTTTTACTAGTTGGAGTCTTTTATACCCTTTTGCCCTATTTTTAATGGTTAACAAAAAAAAACAAAAAGACATAAAAAACTCAAAATAGTTTAAAAGTATCTGAAATGTAATTATACCAAATGCATAGATCCTTGTGAGGATATTTTTAAAACTTAGGTGCATGGCATTCGAACTACCGTACTAGATCCTTGCTTTGCAGTTCAATCATAAATCTTTCCAAAAAAATAATCTTACTTTTAGCAATTCATCAAAACTAGTATTTATCTATTTATTATAAATATTTTGTCTATATCAAAAATATAATTTTCACTAATAATATTTCAATCACTTTTTTTCAATATCTCTCAAACTTTATCAATTTTGCATTAAAACTCATTATTTTAAATGAACCCTACCATCATTATTGTTATTTCCTTGTTTATTATCAGGGGACCGTTACAATTAAACTTTAGCAGTACAAAATTTTAAACTTTAGTAATTAACAATGCAAGTAATTTAATTCTGTAAAATGTCAACAGTTGCCTTACTTTGTCATAGTGGACTAGTAATTAACTTAGTCGTAGGATTTAAAAATTATTACTCCATTCGTTTCAAATTACTCAATGTTTTAAAAACCGGACCGGACCGATCGGTTCGACCGGTTTGGCCACGAACCGGTAGGCAGTCCGATCAGGTTTGCCCCTAAAAATCATTTGTAGGCTGACCGCACAGAATCGGTAAAACCGGCCGGCCAAACCGGTTAAACCGCTAACTGGAAACCGGTTTACTATATTTAAATGTTTATTATAATATTATTTTGCACCATTCATTCAACCATGAGAGCAGATCTAATAATTTGGGAACAGAATAGCTGAAAGAAGAAGGGTTTGAGAAGTAAAATGAGATAGAAAGGGAATGAGAAGTAAACCGAGAAAGAGAAATGGAGGGATTGAGAAAGTGAGAAACTGTATTGAGGTGAGAAGTAAAACAAGATAGAGAGGGAATGAGAAGCAAAACGAGAATGAGAAAGGGAGGGAATGAGAGAGAAAGAAACTGTATTGAGGACTTGAGGGAGTAAAATTAGGGTTAGGGGATTTAAATATATGGGTGTGTCGTGTGGGGTTAGGTGGAGTACTCCCTCCGTCCCACATTTGTAGTAACATTTAGTTATGACCAGTGTTTTAAAAATCGGTTTGGATCGGCCGGTCGGATCAGTTCAGCCGCAAACCGGTGACCTCTCCGGTCCGATTCACCATATAAAATCAGTGGAGCATTGAACCTTTTTGGACCGAGTGAACCGGCCTGTTGAATTGGAAACCGGGAACCGATCGAACCGATTACCAAATTTTTTGATTTTTAAAAATGAATTAAAAATCAATTTAAAAAAAATTTACACTAAACTTTCATTTCATATTAACCCATACTTGTATTGGGCCTATAAATTTATAAAAACTAGCTTAAAAAATCATTTGTGTCTTTCTTTTATGGAAGTATTCCACAAGATTGTTCTTTCATTTTTCAATGTGGGAGGAAAAGCTTATTTTATAGTCATCTTTTACAATCTTTTTGCCTTTACTTTTTCAATGTGGGATATAGTTTGTTTTGTTAATATGTACTACTTCATATTATATCAACTATCAACTATATACTAATTGTATATTTATAATTAAAAGCTATATACATATTTTATATCATAACTAAAATTAATAAATCTTAATTAACTTTCAAATAAAGTTTTAATTACTAATGCTTAGATTGGAAATAAAATAACAAGAATATATAATGGGAGAAGTGTTCATTACATGAAAATTAATACATAGTATAATAAACATATGAATATGTATTTTTACATTACTAGTATTACTCGTTAAGAATTGGTATATATATGCTTTATCTATACTTATATATATCTCTATATTATTTAAAATTAATTTATATATTGCATTAATGCTTGTTTATTTACATGTTTTGAAACCAAGTGTTTTATATAATAAATATGTATTTAATTATATACTCATTATATATAAATGCTACAATAAAACGGTTCGACCGATGGTTCGACCGGTTGGACCAGTTGAACCGTGAACCAGTAGCCTCGCCGGTTCGCTCGCCGGTCCGGTTTTTAAAACATTGGTTATGACACAGGTTTTAAGGAATTGGTGGAGTGTGCAATTAATGAAGTGAGGGGTGGATTGTGTAATAAATGAAGTGGGTTGGTAGAGTGAGATGATGGAGTGTGTAATAAATGAAGTGAGATGATGGAGTGTGTAATAAATTAAGTGAGTTGGTGGGTCCCTTTTTGACTTTTTGGTTTGTTATTTTTATTTTGATTTATTTTAATGTAGATAATGGCATTTGGGTGTAATTTTAGTGAATAATGAGGTAAAATTTTATGTGCGAATATGGTAAATTCTAAATGTTACTCCAAATGTGGGACGGACTTTTATGGCAAAATGTTACTACAAATCTGGGACGGAGGGGGTATATGGGAAGACAATTTTTATTTTATTAAATTTTGTTAAACTGGACATTGTGGTGCTTGCATTAAGAAAAAGATTTTACTTATTTTATTATATATTTAAATTACTTATATATTATACTTTTAAGTTATAATTAATAATGATGTAAATAATTATTGAATATTATGATTTGTATTTATTATTTTAATTTGTTGTTAAGTTTTCGTATTTTGTTTAAGAAAATTTGGTTATTAACAATGAATTTATATGTAAATGTGTAAATTTAATAACTAGTTTAACACCCGTGCTATGCACGGGCCATTAAATTATTTTTATATTATTTTAAATTTTAAAAATTATGTAAATTAATATAAATATGTATTCCAATATATTAACATCCCAATTCACCAACAAATTTAGTAAATTTTACCATATTAACATCCCAATTCAATTCATAATTAAGATAGAAAATCCAAATATAATTTTCACTTTATGCATTAAAAATCAAAACAAAAGTTATAACATGATTTTATAGCAAATATATGTTATTTATAATAAAACTCCCTTATTTTATATAACCATACATGCATGAGTTTCGACAGGTGAGAACTAAGGGGTTGTGAAATAAAGTGAATCTTCTAACATGGAGAAATTATTAGAGAAGAGTATTTACCGGCACTGATACTAAACTTTAATATTTACACATTGATGTGCACAATGCCACCCACTTTAAGACAATAGATATCCATATAATTTGGCCACTCTATCCAAACATCTAGAGAAGGTATTAAGTGGTAGCATCAAAATGAAAGTAGAAGAAAAAATTACTCCTAGAAAAAAGCTAGAGACAATACATGGATAATTTATTAAAGAAAAGTATTTGCCAGCACTGATACTAAACTTTAATATTCACACATTATATTGATACGCACAATGCCACCCTCAAGGGTCAAAATATACTAATTTAACAATCTAAAGAAGCTAATCAAAATAAGGTAAAGACGTTTAATGGTAAATTGGAAAATGAGATATCAAAATTAAGCAACGGACAAAATAGGAGTTTATATTTTACAATCTAAAGAAGCTAAATCTTCATCAACTGAAATCCCACAAACTGGACCATAACTGTATTAGCACCCCTTTGTATTTCTATTCATCAACTGTGTTATTTCCTCATCAATTGTATGCACCCATGACCCATTCGTCTCTCTCTTAGCTCTTGCCATAGTCTCTAACATACAAATACAGAAAGTAATACCTAAAATATGAGATGACTGAAATTAAATCTTTATCAATCCTTGAAATCAATGAAATAAAACATTCCATTTTTATTTTCTATCCTTACACTTAAACAACATAGGCCTTGCATGATCTGCCTTTCTTGAAGTCATAGGAAATCCAATATGAAAATCTGAGATCACAATATTCAAAATTTAGAGAGAGAAAGAGAGAGATTGAGGGATGGGGTTGGTAATTGTTATCATAAGAATCAAGAATCAAGAATCAAGAATCAAGAAAATTAGTCAAATTGTGAATAAAACAACACACAAGCATTATATAGACTGATTGAAAATGAAACAATAAATGAAAATTTCGCAGTATTAACAATAGTTCATATCTCATGTTTGTTGTAGA
The DNA here is from genome assembly GCF_023119035.1 of Salvia hispanica. Classification (NCBI taxonomy): domain Eukaryota; kingdom Viridiplantae; phylum Streptophyta; class Magnoliopsida; order Lamiales; family Lamiaceae; genus Salvia; species Salvia hispanica. The sequence goes on from NC_062966.1 coordinate 7,739,791, forward strand.
GTGAAGAATGCAATAGGGAGTATTTTTAGTGCAAGAAAGACAATTAACATCATATTCCAAAACCTTTCATTTGCTCCAATTATGATAATTTTTAAAATCTGTTTAACTTCTATAAGTTTAAAAAAACAGATTATATTCCAAAACCTTTCATTTGTCCCATGTAAGATTTAAAAGCCAAATTTTAATGCATTGAAACTAAAAACTTTTCACATCATTATGCATTAAGACCATCTCCAAGGGTACACTAAAACCTAAAATGGAATAGATATTTTGCTCCAATAGTACTCAAAAACCTATCCTATTTTTGGTTTTTGAGAAAAAAATACCTATCTTTAGGTTTACACTAAACTAATACCTAAAAGTTTTTCAAATTTTGTGAGTAAAAAAAGCATAATATAGAGAATATTCTTTTAAGTTTGAGTTTAGTGTAAATGGTTGGAGTAAAATCAATATTTAGTGTGAGATTTACACTAAAATGAGTTTGAGTTTAGAGCATCTCCAATGCCGGCTAGCCAACCGGCTAGCCGATTCGCGTCGCTAGCCGGTCGGCTAGTCGAACCATTGCAGCAGGCCAGCCCGAAATCGGCGAAAAAATCGGTGTGGGCTAGCCGGCGCTGGCCGCCATTGTGGCGGCCGATCGGCCAGCGCCGAATTTTGATTTTTATTTTATTTTTTAAAACCTATATAAACGCGATTTTAGTTTCATTTTCATTTGCACCACTTGTTTTAACGAGTTTTCTCTCTCTCTAAATTTCTGTACAAGAGCATCATCGAGCGATGGATCACAACAACGAGTCCAGTCCGGCGACGAGTGGATCTCAGTGAAAAGCTGGAAAACAACTAACTAAAGTACTAACTAACAGCGACATCATCTTCTCCAACGATTGGATGAAACATCCAGTAAAAGTAACAGAGTGAGAACGTAATTAGAAACGAAGCAACAGAAATATAAGCGACAAAATCGAAGAACAATCAAAACTAAGGCAGATCTACGGCTATTAGACGAAGTAAAGTAAAAAGAAAGAAGAAAGTTCAAAATCCATGCACAACTCGGTTTCCCCTGTTCAGATCCACTCTTCGGATGCTAAATCCACTCCAGATCCAAGCATCCGAAACAAACTCCGTCCAAACTTATATCCATAACTACAGATTCGCCGATTCACCACAGATCAACAACAACAGCACAGATCCACAACCTATTTCCCAGATTAAGGACAGAAACATCCAAAACAGAGAATAACATTCAACCTTTGAGATAAAACCTCAAAACACAGAATCAACGTAAATCAACACAAAATGAACACCATCGTGACGTAAACTAAATGCATAGATAAACGGTAAGTAGCAAACAACCAATCGACTTCGGAAACGTTGAAGTTCGACGGAATAAAAGTGCAAAAACTGAATGTAAATGATCGTATCTTCGCCCTTCGTGAGGACGGTGTTGCAACAGAATTTTTTCCGAAGATGAAACCTCTAACTACCCCAGAATCCCCATTTTCCCAAGTGTGTGTGAGTGTGTGAGCTGAGAGCTAAATCATCTATGTTTCGTGTGTTGCATGCTCCTCTATATATAGGCGTGGAAGTGGGTCCAGCAGGGGCTCTCTTGTGTGAATAGTCTTCTTTGCCCTTAGCTTTTGACTCCCTTCGTCCAGCCATTTTCTCCTCGAATTCGCTCACTTTTTCGCCTTTTTTCTTCGCTGGTCCTCTGCCCTTCAGTTCTTCCTGGACCTAGCGACTTCCTTCACACACCTGGCTTAAATAATGCGTTAGACCCAGTAAATGGTGACTTTTCATCACATAACCGATGCATGAAATTAGCCTTATCAAACTGGAATTGAATGTAAAATTTCATTCAATTCTGATAGTACTCGGTAAACACAAGAAATATGGAATGGGATTATTTTTTCTTGATTGATTTCATTTCATTTGATTGGTAACTACAAATAATATAGAAATGAAATAAAATATGAATAATTAAGTTTAATTAATTGTTAATTACTAGAATCAATTTTTCCAGACATCTGATATTCAATTGGAATTCGCATGGAATTGAATTCCAAATTTGTTGTTTGGTAATGCGAATTCCAAATTTGTTGTTTGGTAAATAACCGATACTCCGTGAAATTGATTTTTAAAAAATTGTACTTATTCACAATAACTAAATACACACATTGCGCATACACACATAACATACACTTACTAGATATACACACTACGCACACAAACAGTCACATACATACATAACTCGTTATACATATACATACACATGCACATTACACCACGCATAATACACACGCTACATGTAGTGTACTATGTGTATGTATGTGTGTGTGTGTGTGTGAGAGAGAGAGAGAGAGAGAGAGAGAGAGAGAATATCTATGTGTATTCGTGTAACGTGTGTATTGCGACTGTGCTGTGTGGGAAGTACGTGTATATGTGTGAATCATTGTGTGCAATGTGTGAGTGAGTGCGTGTGTATTGTATGGAATTTTGTTCAATTATTAAAAAATTTAAAATATTACTCCCTCCGTCCACGAAAATAGGGCACATTTGCTATTTTTGGCTGTCCACGAAAAATAGTCCACATTCATAACAGAAAAGTTTTCAACAACTTCTCTCTTACTAATAATATAGACCCCACATTCTACTAACACTACTTCTCTCTTACTTTTTTTCCTTCTATCTTACTTAACCAAATCTACATTAAAATCCGTGTTATTCACAAAGTCTTCTATCTTACTTAACCAAATCTACATTAAAATCCGTGTCATTCACAAAGTCTTCTATCTTACTTAACCAAATCTACATTAAAACCCGTGTCATTCATAAAGTGCCCTATTTTTCGTGGACGGAGGGAGTATTTTTTGTTATAAAGTTTAAAATTATAAAATTGAGATGATATTGAATTGAAATATAAGTATAATATAATATGTTGTGTAATTTTATTGAAAACTAAAATAAGAAGAAAAGATAATGGAATGGAATGCCCGTTCCTTATCTAAATGAATGGAATGGATATTCACGTGGGGAATGAAATAATGATTCCTAAAGACAAAATATATTAAGTAAAGGAATAGAATGAAAGTAGGAATATCGTTGCATTCTCTTATTCCATTTCATCATACCAACTACCAAGATGCCCCTAAGACCAAGCCTGGTATGATGGAATGGAATGATGAAGGAATGAAATGAACATGATAATGTAACGGAGATGAGAACGAAATGCTATTTCCTTTCATTTCATTCTATTGCTTGGTAGAGATAAGGAATACAAAAGGAATGTAATTGTTATCCATTGATTGATTTCATCTCTATACTTGACGACTACAAATAATTAGAACTAAAATAAAATTCAATGAAATCTACATAATTAATATGTTGATTCCACCAATAGAACGTAATAAAATATAAAAATAATAAATATATTAGTACTTAATTCTATAAAAAAATTGATTCATTGAAATCTCTTTTTTCAAATATTTTGAATTATACTCCTCCTGTCCCACAATAAGAGTTACATTTTATCAATTCGGTCTGTCCCACAATAAGAGTCACATTTCACTTTTATCATAAATGGTAAGTAAGTCTCACATTCCATTAACTCACTTCACTTAATCACATTCTATTATAAAACTAATATAAAAAAGTGGACATCATATTCATTTCACTTTTCTAATCCACTATTCTTTACTATATTTTTTGAAACCCATTCTCATATCAAATGTGACCTGTATTGTGGGGGAGTATGATATACGCACAACAAAGATATCGTGGTTGGTGGGGGCGGGATAGCACCGGCAATAGGCAGCGAGTCGGGTCGGGAATCCATGGTGTGAGGTGGTGGACAGTCAGCAGGGGGTGGTTGATCATATGCAGCAGGCAGCGGCGTCATTGTTACGATTTTAGGCTCATCGGAGCTGCACGGTGGATATAATTCCTCAAAAGATGGAACTCGGTGGCCTTCGGAGCTTGCATCTCTATCGTCCTCAACTCCATGAATATCACAAAGCAAGGCAATGGGCGGATTTGATACACCAGCTGCATCTGAACCAGGAGCATCATAATCAAGTGCGTAATCCACTTTTGTCCCACATCTAGAGTCCATTGAAAGCGTACTTCTCGGATTGTCAAAATGCTCCTCCTCCATCATCTCATGGCTAGAAGAACATTGGATGTCCCAGGCATTATCACAAGAAAATTTAGTACGAGCATCTACACTCGATGGAGTAGACATTTCTTTCTCTCGTTCTCTCAAGCCATGCTCTCTTCCACTCAAAGAACTATCCGGCCTGACCTCAGTAGTTGGCGATTGTGTGTGAGTAAACTCTCCATAGCATCTATTCCCATTAGTCTCCCAACATAAACCTTCATTTACAAACTTCCCAAATGATATCGATCCCGAAAGAAAAGAGTCGCCCCTTCTCATTGAGCTTGGGACAGCCGCGACAGGCAGCGGTGGTTCCAAACGGAGTTGACTCGGCAGCCAGTCGATTGGTGATGATTGCTAATATTCCGGGTATCCCTGCTGGCCTGCTGGTTCCCAACAGGTAGGGTGGTGCATGTGCATCGGCGACGACAATGGCTGATGCTGGTCAAATTGTGGGTGTCCGAAGGGATCGCCTTGCCGCGGTGGACCCCAGCATGATGTCGGCTTGATTATTGGAAGCGGTGGAGGCTCGGGCAATGCAGCTGGTAGCTCCACACACGGCCTTGTTACCATGGTTGGTTGTACGGGGATGGGGTGTGTTGTTGGTAGAATTACGGATCAAAAGTCGACGCTGATCCATAGCCATATGGCGGTTGATGTTGGTCAGTGTGGTAGTGTTGCGGCCGGGGGGATGACTGATACCCGGCTAGCCAAGGCTGATGATCATCCTGGAAATACCTTGACTAACCGAATGGGTCTGGCCTTGTCAGCCCATAGGGTGGATTTAGCTATGGGTCAGGCCGTGCAGTAATCAGAGTTCACTCACACGACGATCTGTATCATCCACCTGTGCACCATGGCTGATCTCGGATGGTTGCGGCAAGCCAAGGTTCTCCTTTCGCCCTACTCCCTGGATGGGTTGAGGGAACGATAAGACGGGAATAGTAGGGGTGTCCAACTGTCCATATCCCACCGATACTTGGGAGACTAGATTTCCTCGAATATCTGCATATCGTCGATCAGCTAGGGGTTCGATTGGGGTTAATGGATGTAGGGTGAGCACGAAATGAAAGCACCAAATGATACGAGCGAACTCGTATGCCACCGAGATGAAGTATTCTGTCGCGGAGGATTGCTCCGTCGAATTCACGATATTCACATGCCAACGATTTGGCGGTGGAAGAAAGTTGCGGAAAAATAAAGAAGAAAAGATAAAAGAAGGATAAAAGATAAATTGATTTGATATTTCTTGAATGAATAATATGAGAGACTCCACACATATTTTTGATATTTCTTGAATGAATAATACGAGAGACTCCACACATATTTAAAATATATGGGGATATAATGATATCCTACCAAAATATAGCGAATCAAATATAATAATATCCTAATCAAAAAAATATGTTGAATCAATAAACTATGGAAAGAAAGTAATAATTCAATATTAAATAAATAAAAGGATATTGAAGATATTTCCGAAGATATGCTCATATCAAAGACTCCTATTTACTGAGAAAGTAGTTCATATTTTTAATATTTGAGTGAAAGCCAATTATTAACTGCTAAAAGTATCTTTGTTTAAAAGTCAATGATTAAATTTTCATAAATTATGTGTAAGTGAAGAGCTATATGTGTACATCTTTAATAAAGATAAGACACAGTTAATATTCCACATGTATATTTGGACGAATATCCACAGTTAATATGTTGATAATTGATTCCACTAAAAAAATTAATTCGTTCAAAAATATCTGGATTATATTATTATAATGTGTAGGTATGCATAGTGACACAGTGTGTGTGTGTGTTGCACTGTGTGCTGGTGTGTATATGTGTCCAATGGTGGTGGTTGCAGCGTGTGTTGGTGTGTGTATATGTGCAACAGTGTGTGTGCATAATGTGAGTGCATACATGGTGGTGTGAGCAACCGTTTGTGTTTGTGTGCTTGTGGGTGTTGGTGTGTGTATGTGCAATAGTGTGCGTGTTGCAGTGTGCGTGTTCGTTAAAAATTCTAAAACTTCAATTTATTTATAAAATTAAAAAATGATACTCCCTCCGTTTCTTCATAGTTGAGTCATTTTTCCATTTCGAGAAGTTTCTTCATAGTTGAGTCGTTTCCATATATAAAAACTTTTTTCTCTTTCTTACTTTACTCTCTCCTACTTTATTCTCTCTACTTTATTCACTTTATACTTTATTCTCTCTACTTTTTCCTATCTCTTATTTTTTATCTATTTATTTAACACACCCAACATTCATTTCTAAAACTCCGTGCCGAAAAGTTTCACCTCAACTATGAAGAAACGGAGGGAGTACTACTTAAAATTGAGATAACAATAAATTAAAATATAATATAATATGTTATACTCCTTAATTTGTTAAAATCTAAAATAAGCTTAGCTAAATAATGGTGATAAAAGAAATGGTGATTCCTAAAGAAAGATATATACTTCTCAAACAAAGAAATACTAAAATGAAAGTAGAAATACTATTCAATTCCATCAAATCAAGCATGACCTAAGAATTTAGGCACTTACTTGATAACTTCTTACTAGTTCAACCCCTGGATTTGATTTATTTACAGTACTCCCTCCAACAGTCATTAGGAGTCTCACTCCTTGGTGATACGATTTTTAAGAAATGTTAAAAAAGTTGATGGAAAAAAGTTAGTGGAATGTGAGACCTATTATCATTTATGGCAAAAGTGAACCGGGACTCCTATTCGCCTACAGACTAAAACAAAAGAACGAGACTTCTATTCGCAGACAGACAGAGGGAGTAACACATTTCAAAGAACCCCTGAATCTGATTTGTTTACAGTAGTAACACATTTCAGTAGTACATTTATTTTACAAGTCTAATGAGTGGAGTAGTAATAATTAAATAACATGTGTGCTAGCAAACTTAGACCAAACTTAGGTCATTCGTATCTATGTCTCTTAATCATCTTAATACCGTCTCATCCCTTCACTTTTAATGGACCTCACTGTACTTTTCACCCCATCTCTTAATTAAGAGAGAAGAGACAACACCTGCATCCCTCCATCTTTTAACATTCTCATCCCTTGACTATTCATTCAATTTCATTTTTTATTTTTATTTCCAATAAATTCAATTAATAAAAACACACTTTATTAAATAAAAGAAAATTACAATTTAAAATCCTAAAAAAATAAAAAGACATAATTTAAAATACTAGAAATTAAAAATTGCACACTTAAATTCAAAATCTCAAAACTCAAATCATAAAAAAAAATGGAGGCAAAGAAGCAGAAGAAGGAGTTTTCTAGTGACGATCATGTGCGTCTACTGAAAATTACAACATCCGAAAATACGAAAAATACATAATTGAAATCCTAATATTACAATTTATTTTTTGGGATTTTTTTTTAATTTTCAATTTATTTGGAATTAAAAAAAATAAGTAAAAAATACATTTTCAACGGATATAAACAACGCCCACTCGCGGGCCGGCGAGTGGGCGTCACGGACGAACGGGAGCTCGCCAGCTTGCTCTCCGCGGCGAGCTACGGGACGAGACGGAGACGAGATGGGAGCTTGCATCGTTGTCTTGATGCGGTCTCGTCTTGGAGAGACGAGATCGAGCCCGTATCGAGACGCGATGCGGATGCTCTTACTATCATTTGTAAATTGTACTACCTCCGTCCCCTAAAATTTGTCCCACTTTGACTCGACATGGGTTTTAGGAAATGTAATGAAAAGTGAGTTGAAAAAGTTAGTGAATTGTGAGTCCTACATTTATATATTAGTTTTATAATAAAATGTGAGTAGGAATGAATTAGTGGAATATGAGGTCTACTACCAAAAATGGTAAAAATGAAATAGGACAAATTTTGAGGGATGGATGGAAATAGAAAATAGGACAAATTTTCAGGGACCGAGATAGTAATACTTACGCTCTAATGATGTGGATAACTTTTATTATAGTAGTAATATATGTTCTCAAAAGTTACACAGATAAAGAGGATTCTTAAATAATTATTCCCTCCGTTTCATAAAAATATGTACACTTTTCATTTTTGTCTGTCCAATAAAAATATGCGCATCCATTTTTGAAAAGTTATACTTCCTCTGTCCCATAAAATTATGTACACTTTCCATTTTCGTTCGTCCCACAATAATAAGTGCATTCCATTTTTTAAAGTTAAATCGATTTAATAATGTAGGTCTCACTATACTACTTTAACTATCATTCTTCCATTCTCTCTTACTTTACCAATTTTTTCTTAATTTTGTGTCATACCCATTGCTCATATTTTTATTGGACAGAGGGAGTATCGATTTAATAATGTAGATCCAACTATTCATTAACATTACTTTAACTACTCCCTCCGTCCCAAGGTATTAGACCAACTTTCCTTTTTGGGATGTCCCAACATATTAGACTCATTTCATTTTTTAGCAAAAAGCATCTATCTTATTTTATTCTCCACCTACTTTTTTCTCTCTTCTCTCCCCTACTTTTTCCCCCTCTCATACTTTACTCTCTCCAATTTAACTATTTAAATATCAATTCCTTAAATCATGTGCCCAAAAGAAGTGAGTCTAATACTCCGGGACGGAGGGAGTATCATTTTTCTCTTACTTTACCAATTTTGTCTTAATTCTCATCTCTATCCATCGCATATAATTTTTATAGGACGGAAGAAGTATAGGTATATTCATTAGTTTTTAAACTACATAACCGCGAAAATAATTTTAATTAAAAATTTAGTATTACATGGAACAAATTAAAGAAAACGAATAAAATGGCCACGTTTTAGGCTATAAATTAATTTGATTATATGTCACGTCACGGGTTACCTACCTAAAGTCCTAAACCAATAAGCATACGCGCTACAAATTTGACCTTTAAAGTATTGCTTCCTCAATTACTCCCTCAGTCCCGAATAAAAGTTACTAATTTTCGTTTTGGTCCGTTCTCAATTAAGAGTAGCACTTTATTTTTACCATAACTGGTAAGTAGGTCTCATATTCCATTAACTCATTTCACTCACATTTTATTATAAAACTAATATAAAAAAGTGGGTCCCACATTCCACTAACTTTTTCAACTAACTTTTCTTTATATTTCTTAAAATCCGTACCCAGTTAAAATATTACTCCTAATAGGGAACGAAGGGAGTAATGAATTATTGTTCCGAACTAGGAGAAATTCAAGGTAACTATTCGTAGGGATGGACACAAGCAAATTTATAGCTACATATAATAATCAAGAAAATAGACCCAAGGGGATCAATTATTGAAATTTTGTAGTAGTAGTACTTTTTTTTTGTACGTGTAACATAGCCCGCTAATTTTTAGTAGTAGTACGTTATTGTATTCCTAACTCTCAGCAAATTATTTTGAGTACACAAATTTGTGAATGTGGTCAATGAAGTACATCTAATTATTAAAAAGATTTGTGTAGTACGATTACAACATAGATGAAATAGAAGATTCTATTTATTTGAATATGATTATTGATAACAACCAAATTAAAAGGTCACCAAACGCACGCTTAAGTGGCAATAATCCTCTAATCACATTTCCTTTTGTTAATTTTTCTACATCTAATTGTTGAAAGTTAATGCAATATAGTGGAGTATTGTTTATGAAGGACAAAAGGACGAAAGAATCGTTCTCATTCTCTTTTGTCTTATGCAATAATTTTTTTAAATATACTTGTTCTTTATATTTTATAATATAAATTGTGTATCCATATGGCATTAATCATGTGTGTTTATAATTAAAATACGTTAGTGAAAAAGACGAAGCCGGATATGATTTATATGCCGTCTTTTAGTACGAAGATTAACAAAAATGCAAGATGCTAGAGTAGAAAACTGAAAAAAGTAACCGGTTATTGTTATTTATTCAATATTTGAATTAAATTAAGTATGTCAATTAATTGTTATTTATTAGGAAAAAACTCACCGGTTACCGTCACCAAATGCACACTTAAGCGAGGCTCATTACTATAAATACTACTCCTTCCGTCCCATTTAAGATGTCCAACTTTTATTTTTTTTATTTGTTCCAATTAAAATAACCATTTTCTAATTTTGGAAATAACCTCCTCTCTCCTATCTTCTTATTAAAATATTCAACTATTTTTTTTTCTCCTATTTTATTCCACCTAACAACTCCTCCTAAAATCTCGTGCCACTTAAGAATGTGGTCATCTTAAATTGGACGGAGAGAGTAAAAAATAAGGGTGTCAATTTATTGAAAACTAATGAAAAAGAAAATTGATGCCACTTGATTGGGGTGGAACGATTATGACGAAAATTACTACAACCATGTCACATTAATTTGAGTATATGCCACGGTTCACATCAAATTCAGAAATAGTAGTCCTTGTCAATCATAATTCACTACACTGAGTAAGAATTCCCAAGATCTTTTGGTTAATAGACAACTAAAATATTTAATGAAATACAGTGTGTTCCTCTGTTACAATGCAAAGTGACGTAAATTGTAATCTTACGGCATCAAACTATTTCATGAAAAAGATGAAGGCACGTATGAGCACACGTCTTGTATTAAGCTTAAATAATTACTCATAAATATAGTAAATAATTCTAACCATTGTGGTTTAGCTTATACAAAAAAAATCACCTTACTAATGAAATACAGTGTGTTCCTCTGTTACAATGCAAAGTGACGTAAATTGTAATCTTACGACATCAAACTATTTCATGAAAAAGATGAAGGCACGTATGAGCACACGTCTTGTATTAAGCTTAAATAATTACTCATAAATATAGTAAATAATTCTAACCATTGTGGTTTAGCTTATACAAAAAAAATCACCTTACTTTTGTGCCTTTGGAAGCATGTGCAAAGTAATTAGTACCAAGTCCACCCTATTTCGTTGCAAAGGCTCGTTTGATAAGAAAGATGAGATATAAAAAGATTTGCAAAGTAAGATAACAAATGCAGACTTCGTGTCAAGATAAGTTAAAATACGGGTTTTTTCGTTGTTGTTTGGTGAGGCAGAAATGCTATCCAACAAATTTGTGAGATACATATCCTTATATTTTGAGAAAAAAACTGCGGGCTTGGATGAGCCATAGAGAAATAACACAAGCTTACATGATAGGTTAACTATGATATCAAACATTTAAAAATAATCATATAAGTATCTATATCTAGCTATTACCAATTTATCAAACATGCACTGGGTAGAAAGATATATTCCCTATGTCCCACTTAAGATGACATGTTTTCCTTTTTAGTTTATCCCAACTAAGATGACACATTTTTTTTTCGGTAATTTTCTTTCTTTAATTAATACATCCAACTACTTTTTTTCATCCCTATTTAAATATTCATCTTTCTTTCTCTCTCTATTTTAATACTTAAACCCATTTTTTATATTTCTAATTAAATACATTAATTAATAACTCATAAAATTCCGTGGCAGTTAAGAAATGTGTCATCTTAGCCAGGATGGAGAGAATAGTAATTAAAGGGGTCGTGGTCATTAGTAATCAGTGATTATAGTGAAAAACGGCTGATTTGCCACGTAAGCAGATTACAATCCAGTCTAATCCGGCGGGCGTTGCATTCCCAATCCAACATACGCTTATACCATGACTCCCACACACACATACATGATCCCACACAAAACACATTTTCAATCTCTATTCGCTCCAGATATTTTTTTTTCGCTTCGTTTTAATTTTGGTGGGCCTAGAAGTGGGCCCGCACCTACCAGTTACGCTGTTCCGGGTTTCTTTATATACCGCAGCGGTTGCCTCCATTTTTCCCTCTTCAAACCAATCCCCAGTTTCGTATTCACACTAATTTCTAATTTTCCCCAAATTAACTAAACAGAGGAGATTCTGTGAAATGGGAGAGGTAATTGATTGTAAATTCGAAATCTAAATCATAGTAATTTTATCAATTCGTGAATTCTACTCTACCTCTGATTGTTTGGAGAATTGGTGGTTTTGCTCACTTTTCTGTTCCCCTTTTCAGAAGGTAGCGGCTCCGGAGAAGAAGGCGGCGGAAGGCGGCGGAAGGAAGGAGGAAGCCGGGCCGATCGAGGTTCTGTTGAAGCTTGACTTGCATTGCGAAGGTTGCGCGAAAAAGGTCAAACGAGCCGTTAGCCATTTCGAAGGTACTCAAATTTCCTAAATTTTTAATTCATTCAATTTTTTTCCGTGTAAATTTGGAAAGAAATTCAGTTCAATAATTTTATATTGGTAGATTAATAACTTTAATTAGTAGTGCCGTAGCTACAAGTAAATTACCTGGAAAAAAATTGACCTTTTGTTTTCTTTGTAGATGTTTGAGAGATGAAATTGAACACGCTTTTCTTGATAATTTAGATGTATGAATGAAGTTTCCCAATTAATTTCAGTATCTCTTTCTGAGTTACTATTTGTTTTTCCGACCACACCTAATTTTCTGGGTTCAGAGGTAGTGCAACATTTTATTGTTATACGGTAATTATAATTAAAAAATTCGTACTATTACAATTACAAAAACTGTGAGCTACTACTATTTTTATGAGTTCGTTGCAACTAACATAGAACTTTCCGGAGATCTCAGGGTAAAAACTTTCAATGTATATCATTATTCAACGGCTCTTTTTCAATTCCCTACATTTATTGAAAACGTGTATTTTAAATATCAGCGTTATCAATTTAATTATATTTGATTAATAAATAGCATTGCACGTTTGTGAAGGTGTTGAGAAAGTGAAGACTGACTGTGAGGCTAAGAAGTTGACCGTCTCCGGCAATGTTGACCCGGCGGCACTGCGCGAGAGGGTTGAGTACAAGACCAAAAAGAAGGTTGAGCTAATCTCTCCTCAGCCAAAAAAGCCCGCCGCTGCTGATAAGAAGGCCGACGAGAAGAAGGCAGAGGAGAAGAAAGGAGATGAAAAGAAATCTAAAGAGGTGAATTATAGAACTAATTAATAATCTTTTTAAGTGACCATTTAATTTTATTTGTACTAGTTTGTTAGCAAACTTCATTAATCAATTACTAACTCTTTTGTATATTTGCTACTCCAGCTTGCGGTTAGTACAGTGGTGGTGAAAGTCAGGCTGCACTGCGACGGGTGCGCGCATAAGATGAAGCGAGTCATAACGAAGCACATTGATGGTGAGTTTGGTCACACTTAATAATCAATTAATTTTAATCTTGCTGTCTTTCATGAATGTGTATGTGACTTGTGAGTTGGTTTGATTTAATTATAGGGGTGCACTCGGTAAAAACTGACCTAGCAAAGGACCTGGTCACGGTAACTGGGACGATGAACGAGAAGGAACTCACATCATACTTGAAAGAAAAACTCAATCGAGGTGTAGAAATCGTTCCTCCTCCAAAGAAAGACGACGCCAGTGGTGACAAGAAAGGAAAAGAAGCCGGAGGAGACAAAAAGGAGGGCGGCAGCGACAAGAAGGGAGCAGAGTCGAAGGCAGGGGACGAAAGCAAAGACACTAAGGTAGAAGTGAACAAGATGGAGTATCGTGGTTCGAATTTACAAACGCACTACGCCATGCCTATCTACAATCAAAATTATTACAATCAAGATTATGGCCTCCCAGTTAACCACTATCAAGATTACCCACCTAGCCAGGGCTACGGTAACACGGGCTACGTCGTGCAATATGCTCAGGGACCTCCACCTCCACCGCCAACGTACATGAACGATCAAATGTTCAGCGACGAAAATCCGAATGGATGCTCCATGATGTGAACGTGAAGATGACACTCCATGATAACGTATATATGAGAACAAATTAATTAGAAAAAAAATACTCCATATTGTTACGGTATAGTAGATGAATGCAGACCCGGGCGGTTGCCGGTGTTTGGGAGGTTGATTTATTGTTTAAATGTTGCTATCGATCAGTTGTTAGTTAAGTAAAATAAATTCAAATTTTGCTTCGCTAATGATGTTTTTTTAGCTTATCTTCGGACTGATTATTTTGTTCAATTAATAGTGTGATGTGAGCCTTCCTCAGCATGCGTGAATAATTTGTTTATTACTCTATCAATTATTCAATTTTTTAACAAATAACAAGATTATGTCTTATTCAAGCTATTTCTTTTATTAATTAATAAAAGATAACTTGTTCCTAAATAGGATTATGTGCTATTGAATTAATTAATGTAGAGCAACCGGTCTTTGGACGCTTTCAGTCTTTCACCCTCAGATGCTAAACTCCTATATTAGTACTACTCAATTTCATAAAAGATAGGAGTACATTCTTTCCATTTTGACACGATCAAATAAAATAGTCTCACTTCTATTTTTGATATATTTTTTTCTCTTTAATAAGAGGTAGATCTATTCTATATTAATATATTTTCACTTTTTTTTTTTTATCTTGCTCCTGCTTTATCAGTTACTCCGTTCCTTAAAACTAGACCGCATTTTTCATTTTAGAATATCCTCAAAAATAGATCAATTCTATTTAAGCAAACTTTTTTTCTTTCTTATGGGGTGGGTGTCATTCTCCACTAACAATACTCCAATAACATTTTCCTTTCAATTTCTCTCTAACTTCACCAGTTGCACATTAAAATATATACCGTTTCCAATGTTGAAGAAATAATTATATGAAAAATAATAAACATATTTATAAGAAAATTTAACCCGACAATATATTAATTATATCATCATAACGTGAAGAAAATATATTGATATACATACAACATATCAATATTATGGAATATGGATATAAGCATATCAATACAAAGGGATTTGCGTTTGATTAGAGTTTAGGGTGGAAAACTATACGAGATATGAGATCCATTTGCCAACAATAATAAACGTGAAATGAGATTTGTAATGAGGATCAGACAAAAATGATAAATGAAAGTGGTGAAAAAAGTTATTGAAATATGAATCATACTTTAATGTATTGATTTTATAATAAAATGTGAATTAAATGATTAAGTGAAATATCAGATCTATTTATCAAAAATAATAAAAATGAAATAAGATTTTTAACTAGAACGAATGAAAAAGACAAAATGGGACTTTACAATATTCCAAATATTTCGTCATGTAACCGGTTATTCTCGTGTATATTATTATACTATCTCACAAACTATATTCGTTGATTGTAGCCTTTTTTTATGACTCTGAGTCCTATCACATATCTACTCTGTTGAAAAATGTTTATGGTCGAATTTCTCATTTTTTGTTGTTGACATTATAGTGCGTTACCTTCCGGGTTGCATGAAGAATCGAGTGAAAGGGAAATAGTACTCCCTACGTTCCAAGGTATCAGACTAACTTTCCTTTTTGGGATGTCCCAACATATTAGACTCATTTCCTTTTCTAGTAAAAAACATTTTTCTTATTTTATTCTCCATCTACTTTTTTCTCTCTTCTCTCCCCTACATTTCCCTCTCTCATACTTTACTCTCTCCACTTTAACTATTTAAATATCAATTCCTTAAATAATGTGCCCAAAAGAAGTGAGTGTAATACTCCGGGACGGAGGAAGTACTATGTTTCAAGGTATTTATTATTTAGCCTTATTCACTTTTTTAATTTTTGTTTTTCGAAACGCCACTTAATCTTATAAATAAAGCTTTTACTTTTCTTACTCTTGTACCTAAAAAACAGAGCAATCCTTGCCACTCGTCAACCACCACGAAAAGTCCTCTTTCGAATGTTTGTTGAAATTAGATCAGGAAAATTAATATATGCTATTAGGGGTGACATTATTTACATTGTAATAGAATGAGGATACATACAAATTCATAATTGTCGGACAACAGAATCAATTAGACAATGAATACATGAGTTGTTTCTTCAAAGAATTATGTTTCTTGCTGACCTTAAATTCCAGCAACTTGCTCATCTCTAATTTGTATTCCATTCACATTTGATGCTCCCGTTTATTAATTTGAAAATTAAATCCAATTATTTAAACTTATCCTAAAATAATCATTTATCCCAATTTTTATCCATATATGTGAATTAATTGTGATTCACACTAAATGGGTCTTACTAAATTATTATCACTATCTTAATGGATAACAACTATCTAATATGAATGGATGGATCCAGGGAATGGAACAAAAAGATTAAAATATATGAATAGCAACATTCTTCGTAAAAATGTCAATCGTAATTAAAATATAAGAATATTAACTCGCTTCATAAAAATGCCAACCAAGTTTAAATGGATATTATATTGACATTATCGGTCATATATGGACGTCAAATTTTAAAATATAATTTCCTAAAATTGGTAAGTTGTTATTATCAAATACTCTCTCCGTCCCACAAGAATATGGATTCTTTCTTTTTAAGTCCGTCCTATAAGAATGTGTATTTTTTAATTTTGAAAAGTCTTTTCTCTCTAATAAAGTGAGACTCACTCTTCACTATTAGTAATACTTTAGTTACTTTTTCTCT
Organism: Salvia hispanica; assembly: GCF_023119035.1. Taxonomy (NCBI): domain Eukaryota; kingdom Viridiplantae; phylum Streptophyta; class Magnoliopsida; order Lamiales; family Lamiaceae; genus Salvia; species Salvia hispanica. Next base: position 7,756,344 of record NC_062966.1, read on the forward strand.
CCACCCCTCTCTTACTTTACCAATTTTACATTAAAACTCATATCAAACTCAAAGTGAATATTCTTTGGGGACGGAGGGAGTACATAGTTATATATTACTTCCTTCGTCCCAACTAAGTTGAGTCATTTCCTTTTCTAAATAAAAAACAAAACATCCAACCATTCTTACTTTATTCCACCATGTACTTTACTCTCTCTTTATCTTTTCTATTTTATTCCTCTCTAATACTTTTTCAATATAATTTCTTAATTTCTATGATCAAAAGATTTGTCTCACTTAATTGGAACGGAGGGTGTATTCGATTACATTGCCATACTAAATTTATTATCATGGACTGGCGCTCTGGAATCTAAATACTATTGTTTGATTACATTCCCACACTAAATCTATTATCATGACTATTTTTTCTTGGATGAATGAAGTTAGATACCTCTTAAGTATTATGTCATTGCTTTTATACCTATCCGTTATGTAATTACATTGGATCTGTTATAGAAGTATAATTATGTGATTAATGATTTATATATTTTGTTTGTAACAATAAGCTAAAGGGGATATTTGAAGTTGAACTTCGAATATTACAATTGACATTGGCCCATGAGGTATATGACACATTTGAAATCCAAGAAGACGAAATTACTTAAAGTTGTGAGTTGGATGCCTAGAACGAAACATTATCTCGCTTTACTGGGTTATATTTGAGTGGCGCGAGTATATGAAATTATTTGACTTTGTGAAAAAATTGACTGGTGCGAGTATATGAAATTATTTGACTTTGTGAAAAAAAAATGTAAGAGAAAAAATTAGTAAAGTATGAGTTATAATAATAGTGAGTAGAATGAGTTAATTAGTGAAATATGAGGTCGATTTACTAAAAATAATAAAATGAAATAAAATATTTATTAAAGTCTATTCAAATAAAAAAATATGAGATATTTAATAGGAACCGAATGGAATAGTATAGTTTGTGTACCCATTTTGTAATTGTTTTACCAATAAGTGTAGTAATAGATAATTTTGCCCATAAGATCGAAAAAGGTAAAATGAGAAAGAAACCCTCCCTAAAGTAAAAAGTAGTAGTAACTTAAATATAACAAAATTTTTTGTCCAAAAATCTCTATTGCTATTTATTTCCATGAGGACCACAAATATACTATCTTTATCTAAAGTTTTTATCAAATAACTTTGTTAAATTATCAGACTATTCGATTAGTTGAATTGACAATCCTAACTAAGTATCTTAATAAGGAGGAACTCTTTAAAATATGGACTTCCATTCTCTTGAATTGTTGAATTGACAATACTATTTCCTAACTATCTTAATAAGGAAGAACTCTTTAAAATATAGATTTCCATTCTCTAGAAAGCATGTCATGCTTGTTAGTTGTTTCACACCCGACTTAATGTGAAATTGATTACTACTAGTAAATAAAAAGAAACAAAATTAGTACTATATGAAGTAAATACAGTAGTATCATAGCATGGTCCGGTCATGGGATTGACGATTGAATTTGTGTTTTCAAGTTGATAACGAAGTCTTATTTAAAGCATCAGCCAATAATCAGTAGGCGTAATTCAGAAACTTGTGACGTATGTGCTTACATCATATCCCATGTTTAATAGCAACTGGTGTATTGCCATTAAATTGCTTGCTCGACTCTGAACCTTCGTCCACTTAAAACAACATCTTAACTTCGCATTGTTTTTTATAAAAAAAAGCGAAAGAAGTACAAATAAAATGTGAAGCTTATTTTTAGTACATATTTTATAATAGATTGTAAATAAAAAATTAATAAAATATAAATAAATCTTTAAACGATGGACGTTTAAAAATGACAAAATGAATCTTTAATTTTTACTGCCAAAATGCATTTTTGAGGCATCAAATATCAGTATATCATAAAAATGTTAGTAACTAATTAGCCCACCTAATAATAAATGTCTCATATTTTTTTGTTGGCAATTAAAACAGAAAAAAGTAACATAAAACTGTCCCACATCGGTGTTAAGAGAAAACTGAAACTAGTATATAAGTTTCATGTGCCCCTTCTCCTGTCACCAATTGATATTAGAATGGAACCCATTGATTTCTATGATTTTTATACACTATTCCAATCACATTTGTTTAAAAAATTAAAAATCAACCCGTTACATAGTTTTTTACTCAACTATAGTAGTAGTAAGTATTCCCTCCGTCCCATTGAAGATGACCCACTTTCCTTTTTGGTTTGTCCCGATCAAGATGAGGCATTACTTAAAATGGAAATCTCTTTATCTCTATTTTATTCCCTCTCTCTTACTTTACTCTCTCCACTTAATACATAAAATAAAGTTGTATAAAATCCTGTGCTGCCTAAGGAAGGGGTCATCTTCCTTGAGACGGAGGGAGTACTGAATAGGATGAATGATTCAAATCTAACTTAATTGATAAACTGGACGTGTAGATATCGAAGTCGGCGTTACTAAAATTTTATTTAATTGAATCAATAAATACAGGACATGGTTTCTCGTAGTTAAAGGGCTCTAAGAGCATCCACAATGGATGCCCGATCGCGCGCCCGATCGGCCGAGATCGGGCTCGGGCGCGGTCGGGCATCCATTGCAGCAGTCGGTCGCGCCCGAGCGCGACCGATCGGGCGTGAGCTCGGGCGCCCATTGCAGAGCCGCGCCCGAGCCCGATTTTTTCGGTTTTTTTTTTTTTTTTTTAATTATTTAACCCTAATTTAAACCACTATAAATACTCCATTTTCTTCACTTTTCACACACCAAACCTTTCACTTTCTCTTCTATATTCTCTCAATATCCACACTTCCAACAATGGATCCGAGTCAATATCCGAGCCCGTATAATGTCGACGACGATATGCCGATGTTTGGAGGAGGAAGCGGCGGCCGCGGCGCCCGGTGGCCCGGCCACGAAGACTACCAGGTTGAGACGCCCGGATCTGTGGGATCCACTTTCGTCTTCGACTCTGAGTTCGATCCGTTCTTCGGCACCGAGGAGTATCGGGTTGAGGATATGGAGCCTAGTTGTGGGCAACCTCCTGCCCCTGTGCGGCCGCCGCCGAAGAAAGGGAAGAAGAAGATGGCGCGGAAAGAAAAGGCGCCATTGGTCCCAGTCCCACTCCCAGACGATGAGCCGAACGAGGAGTACGCAACAGGGCGTACTGACTACGAGTTGGATGAGTACCTGAAGGTGGCTCAGTGTTGGGTTGATGTATCGGAGGATTCGATAGCCTCCAACAACCAGACTTCGGCCAGGATGTGGGATCGCATTGAGGAACGCTACAACGAGGTGAAACCGAAGTGGGCGTTCAAGCGGACCAAGGTTCAGCTGCGCAAGTGTTGGGATCGGATCAAGCTCCACGTCAACAACTTCTGCTATATCTACAACAGGAACAGGGACGGAAGAGCTAGCGGTGAGAGCATGGAGGATGTCCTCAACAAGTCCTTGTCCGAGTACCAACAAGCAGTTCGGGCAGTTCAAGCCGTACAATGTTTGGCCGATCTTGAAGGACAAGGGGAAGTTCAACGGAGGGATACCGGTTGGATCCTCGGCTCCGAAGCGGACGAAGAACACCGCCGGCTGGCGATTACACGAGCAAGCGGCCCATCTCCCGTGGATCTGAACGCTGAGCCGGAAGGGAGTTCCGGCACGCCTACGTCTACTTTTAGACGTCCCATTGGTACCAAGGCTGCCAAAGCCCAGGCCAAAGGGAAGGCGAAGGCGGGCGCGTCTGGATCGCGGCCCCCCGCAGGCTGCGCCTACTGCTCCATCTGCTCAGCTCATGGACAGGGCGATCGAGGAGTTCGGAGGTTATCGCGAGGTGGTTGAGTATAGGTTTATACTTGACGCCCAAAACAGCCTTCGTGAAGAAACCGATCCGGAAGCCCGACAGAGGACTAAGAATATGATCAAGAATTTGGCGCAGAGGTTGAATTTAGATGGCTAGTTTGCTTTTTCTTTTTTTTAGTATTTTAGTTTTAATGTAGTTTTTTTTTTTTAATCTAAGTATGATGTAGTTCCACTTTTCTATTAAGTAATGTTTTTTTTTTTTTTTTTTTTGTATTTGTGGTGTTTGAAATAATATATTTTGATAATTTATAGTAATTAAAAAAAAATTAAAAAAAATAATGATTTAAAATTGAAATGAAAAGTGGATAAGAGATAGGGCATGCACTAGGGCTCCACCATTGCAGAAAGATAGGGCATGCTGACGTGGCAACCACTAGGGCTCTCACTAGGGCTTCCACTAGGGCATCCATTGTGGATGCGCTAAGTGTATGGATGTAAAATCATGTAGCAGTGCGTTATTACAATTACAATTACAAATCGATTCAGTGTGATTAGATTTAAAAATCGGAAAAACGGTGGTATTGATACCGACTATTTTGTGTGGCTCTTACAAATTCATCTACTTTGTGTGGCTCATACAAATCCATCGTCAATGTTCTCTTGGAGTTATATTATACATGTAGCAAAATTATCAAATCCAAATAATCTTACAGTATAAAATTAAAATAATGTAAGGATTTACATAATTAATTTATTGTATGACTTCCAATACCATTTGTTTACAAATGCATTTTTGCTTTTTTATTTTTTTAAAGTTACCATTTGTACACATTTGGCTCAGACATCTTAGGTTATTCGAACATTTGATCTATTTATTACTCCATAGAAAAAGCATCTTTATAATAAATTTATTACTATTCTATAACGTAACTAGTTCAGTAGTTTTTATTGTGAACTAATTGCAATATATTCGATATTTTTATACAATGAACAGCTAAAAGTAAAAAAACTAAGCAACAGATCGTAGTAACAACTATCAATACACAAACAAAAATAACACAAAGAATTTTGTGAAAACAGTACTGTGCTTAGTTCAGGAACTTCTGGAGTAATGCATTCAACATACTCCTAAATATAAATAAAAATTTCATCTTAACCTACAATGATAGTACAACGTTCAACTTCTAAAAATTTACGGAACTCGTATCAACAGTAAATTGATATAGTACAATAAAACAAAACGATCTAATTAACTAATAAAAAGAATAGGACGGCTATTTCAAAACAATATACTCCTCATTAGCCATTATAGATATATAATGGTTTGGATTGAATCATTGAAATTAAATTATGAAAATTCTGTAAACTCCAAAGATATTGACAAGAAGAAAAAGAGGTTTAAAATCTGATATGGAATGCCTCTGACAATGTATTTGATCATCTTGGGTGGTTCATTAAGCTTTACTTAGATTTTTAATTATCAACGCGATTTTTGCCTACTCCATTCATTTAAATAGTAGGAGTACATTGATTTGATGCCAAAAATATGTCAGTAATTAATGGAAGGTGTCATAAATGCACAAAACAATTACTATGAATATATTGAAATTTGGAACATTGTTTGGACTCCATACCCTCACGCACACGAACTATATACACTCAAACACAATTACACACACAGACAATACACACTACAGTCTACACACACACATATCTTGCACTCACTCCACACACGCTTACGAAAAATAATTCAAAAAAAAATTGATACAAAAAACACAAAATAAAAAAAAGAAGAAAACTATAAAAATATTTTAATTAGTGTGTATAATGTGTGTGAGTGTGCATGTGCTGTGTCTAGTTTGTGCGTAGTGTATGCATAATTGTGTGTGTGTGTAAATAGTGGGGATGTTCGGTTTGCAAAATTGTAACCCGGGATTAAATATGTAGTGTCTTTGGTTCATGAGATTCAATCTCACAACTCAATCCTAGATGGATAATCATGGGATAATTAGTCATAGCTAACCCTCTATGACCAAAATAATCTCACAACTTAATCCTAGATTATATCTTGGTATTGTTTTATCTAAGAAACCAAACACCACCATTGTGTATTGTGCATTGTGTATGTGTAATGTGCGTATTCAGTGGATGTGTGTGGTGTGTGTATTGTGTGTGTGGTTGCATGTGGTATGTGTATTGTGTTGTGTGTGTGTGTGTGTTGCATGTGGTATGTGTATTGTGCATTGTATATTGTGTATTGTGTATGTAGTGAGTGCGTATGTGTGCGCGCTCGCCCATGCAGTATGTGTAGTGTGTATTTAGTGAATGTATTGTGCGTCCAATGTGTGTTGTGAGTGCACAATTCCTTGAAACTCAATTTGATATCAATTTTCATTTTATCAAATAAAGGATTTGAAATTGAATCGTAGATTGATCCATTCTACATATATATTTTCAATTTTCATTTCAATTTTAATTTCATACTCAAACAGATCCTAAATGAATATGAAGGTCACAAGTTCAATCTTGAATAAGAAAAAATTTAAGTTCACTATTATTAGAATGAGTTAAACGAATACAAATACTTTCCATTTCATTCATGCTAAACACGTACTCTAGAACTCAAAACTCCCCTACACTTTCCCCACACTCACACTCGTGAACGAACATCATTTGACTCTCCAGCATTGTTACTCACATCTTTTCTACCTTCTTTACATTTATAGGCTATAGTGTTGGAATAATTGTGTGAACAATTACATAAAACCTCTCTACAATGATTAACCAAGAACCATGGAGCATGAGCACAAACCATAGAGCGGAAGCGTACCTTGATCCATCTAAAATAGAACAACGGAATTGCTTTGCAGCGGCTATGGATCTTCCAAACGATCAGAGACGTTCTTCACAATAGTCTGTAGAAGAAGTACAGAGATATCGAACAATTCTTCTAACGTCTGGGGACAATAACCACAACTTATATTTATAGAAAACATAAGTTCCTTTATTTTCTATTTGGTCCCTCAACAATTAGAAAATCATAAATTGGTATCTACACTTATTTCCATAACAAATAAATACACTTTAGTCCAAACTTTAATCTTTATTGGATCACTTTATATTGAACAACTGAAAGATAGCCATACACATTAAATTAGTCACGTGGAAGCCCAAATTTCTAACAATCTCCCACTTGGGCAACACATGACACCCGAATAAATGTGTATAAACCGAATGAGCGTTCAAATATGCTATCACATAGTGTATTTCCGAACAATCTTATTATCAACCATATCGACATAGGACTAAAGGGGCAGGCACCATATTTTTTCATGATTAAACCTATTAGTAATCACATATGCAAATATAATCAACAATAGATCAATTATGGAGTGTAACATGGAAATTTCATGCAAGGTGATCATACTTGCCTATTTTCAACTGGTCCTCCCAAATCTTTAGTGAGATCAAACCAAAACCAAATTACACAAATAATGGACAAAACCATAATACTTTATTTCTGCAGAAAACAACATGAGTTTTATAACATGTTGAAACACATTATAGAGTATTAACAAAATTAAATACTCCCACTAAACGGAAGTATCCTCAAATGACAAAACACCCATATAGGCTACGTGCCCATGAAAGACCTTAGGTTGTAGTCCCTTAGTAAGCGGATCTGCAATCATCAAATCCATTCCTATATGCTAGAAATTTGTCCACTCTGAACCCTTTCTTTTACAACTAGGAATTTTATCTTAATATGTTTTGACTTAGCAGAACTCCTATTGTTGCTGGAGTACTATACTGCAGAGTTATTGTCACAATACAACTTAAGTGGTCATTCAACTCCTTGAATAATACGTTAAATTTAAAGTGATAAAATTCCTCCTCATAAAGTAATAACCCATGACAAGATGCCTGATAAGGCTCTGCTTTCATGCATCGAAAATTCTCGTGCATTTGGGGCGCTGAATGGGCAAGTTATTGAGTTCAGGTGCGTGTGCTAGAAATCTGTTGGATCCGGGAGTTATGTGCCGTAACCGGGACTCCGGCGTATGCAAAAGAGACGTATTTTGAAGTAAAATACCAGAAGTCATCGCCCTGACCTGGGAGACTGCAAAAAGCTGGCGATGTAGGAGATAGTAATGGAAAAAGTCGCCTATTATGGTCAAAGAGTCTTACTCCTCAAGGGAAATGGCATACTGATCACTCGTAGGGATATCAATTAGGATCGCAGCCTGCACATATATATGTAGTGGCTCGACCTTCAAGAACAAGACATCCGTGAATGTACCACTTCTACGCTCTCCTAGCTCTAGTTCTAGTTCCATACTTCAAATTTTCATCTTCGACTGCTGTGCACTTGGACATGGAGGATTCTGGCCACCGTGGTTCTCATCATCATCATTGTCATTTTGCTGTGTAACAACGCCTTGTGGAGGCGAAGAAACAATTTTATTTGCTTTCATGTAGTACTCTTGTTGGTTTTTAAGTTTCGCAAACTCTAGTTTCTTGCTTTGATCCACTGGATTCAGACCTCATTTCTAGTTATTATGGAAGCTTTTGTTTGCTTTTGTTTGAATATCTCTCGAGTTTACGATCATCTCTTTTCTTTTACCTCTTTGTTCTTCGCTTTTCATTGGTTGGATGTTTGGAGCTCGTAGATCTGGTCAGGTTTGTTGTTGGAGGTTGGGGATTTGCACATGGAGATGTTTGGATTTGTTAAATCTTGGTGTTTCGGAGTTGAAGTTTCGTATATTTGGTGTTTGATGTTCACGTTGTGCATGAGTATGACTATTTATTTTCTGTTCTTTGCATCCTTTAAGTCCAGTAGGCGTAGATCTGATAAGTTTCAGGCTTTAATTTCTTGTTTTAAGTCTAGATTTAAGGTTTGCTCTGAATGACGTTTTCATGGTGTTTAAAACTCTGTTTCCTCTGCTATTCCCGTTTGATTCCCGAAGAAGATGAAGTTTGGGCAGTGGATTCAGAACCAAATACACTATATGTCAAAAGTACTTTTCGGTGATTGCACTCTGCTTTTTACGCATGTCCCCTGTAGACTGTCAAGTACGATCCACTTTGTCTTCTTCTACTTTTCTGCGATGTTTTCCGTACGCCAGTAGTTTAAGAAAACTTGTCTTGCTTTTTGCTTTATGCTTGGCTCTGTCCAAATTAGGAAAAACCTTTCTAGTTAAGTTTACTTCAGCTGTTTGAGAACTTTAAAATATCTCAGTTTTTCTAAGTCATGTATGTTCCGTACGCTCTCAGCTCTCTTAGACCCAAAGTAGGGTAGAGTAAAGTTCTCCGATCTATTAGACCCAGTAGGTAGCGTAAAGTTTTGCTTATCTATTAGAACCAGTAGGTAGAGTTTAGTTTTGCTTATCTCTCAGACCCAGTAGTCTTAAGTTCTCGACCCACAAACGTGGCAGCAGCCAACCCCTTTTTTCCCAAAACATCCTCAAATGCAGTTTCGTAGCACCTTCGCCCTCGTGGGATCGATCCTTTAATTCCCTGTGCTAGTTGTAGTATAGTGGGTTGAGGCTTTTGAAGGAACAGAGTGCACCCAACGACCCCTTTCCGATAAGTTTCATGATCTTCTAAATTCTCCTAAAGTCTAGGTCGAATCCTCGGGACTCCGTTAGATCGGAGGACACATATCACACCGCACCTCAGACTGCACTCGAGCTCATCAATGCCTCATAATAGGCTATGAATTCCCGCCGCCATGGTGGAAGGTGCCACAAGTGTCTAAGCACTTCTCCATGAAATGGCTCCTCCAACACGTAAATACATAACCCGAGGTGGATCTCCTACTATCTTGGCATCCAAGAAAATCGAATCGAATACCCAATGATCTCCAAATGATCTCGATTTTCTCGTATTTGAGCATGTAATCTTTTGTTCTCTGTAAATATCTCATAATCCGTTTGTCGCTTTCCAATGATCCATTCCTCGGGTTATGAGATACCTTCCCAACATGTTAACAATAAAGCTAAATCGGTCTAGTACATACTTGGGCATACATGAGACTTCCAATAGCCGAAGCATATGGATACTTTTTCATCTCATTAATCTCAAGACTTGTTTTAGGGCATCGAGCGACTAAACTTGTCTCCTTTAGCAACGGGTGTCTATAGCTTGTAACTCATGCATCTCAAACCTTTTTAGCACTTTTTCAATATATCCCTTTTGTGACAATCGTAGTATATCACGAGGCGATCTCGATGAATCTCGATTCCTAATACAAAAGAGGCTTCCCGAGATCTTTCATGTCAAATTTCTTTGAGAGAAAATTCTTGTATCGTGCAACATTTCCTTATCATTTGTGGCAATCAATATGTCAGCGACATATAGTACTAGAAGATGCATCGCTCCCGAACATGTGATACACACAATCATCAATAACATTCTTTTCGAAATCGAATGAGAGAACTGCTTCATGAAATTTGTGGTACCATTGACGAGAGGCCTCTGAGCCCATAAATGGATTTCTTAAGTCTGAGAACCATTTTCTTTGGGTCTCCGACCACAAAACCTCGGTTGCTCCATATAAATCGTTTTCTCAAGTTCACCATTGAGAAACGTTGTCTTAACATCCATCTGATGTAGCTCCAGTTAAAATGTGCTACTAATTCCATGATTATTCGAATGAGTCTTTCAAGAAACCGGAGATAAAGTTTCTATATAAATTTATCCACATTACCTTTGAATCCCTTTTGGTCTTAAAAAATCCATTTGCAACCAATGGGTTTCACCCCTTCGGTAAGGGTAAATATCCCAAAATTCATTAAATAGCATTGACTTATATTCCTCATTGAAGCTTGGATCCACTTCTAAAATTAAGGATCCTTCATTGCTGATCGCAGTGAGGGTCATTGTTTTTCAAACCAATATTATCCTCATTTTCAGCGAAAAAACCACATAATCATCATGAATGACATTTCTCCTTTCTCTAGTGGACCTCCTTATTGGCATCAGTCTTGAGGTTGGTTGAGGTTGAACTTGAATAATCTCATCAACATGATGTTGGTCCTCATGAGATTATCATCTTGGAGTTGTGCATTTATAACATCATTTTCTTGAGGTTCTGATCGCTTCTTCTTCAATGTCAAATAGAAATCGAGCATTGTTAGAAGCAGTAGTGGAATGATTATAGAAATTTCCCCCTCAAAAGTAATGTCCCTTATTTCATTCTTCCCCCAAACTCACATCCTCAAAGAACACCGCATTTCCCATCTCAAAAATTGTTCTTTTGGTAGGATCGTAAAATTTGTAACCCCTTGACTTTTCCGACCAATAAAGTAAGGTCACGGTTTTAGAGTCCAATTTCCTTTCATTTGGGTTGTAAGGCCTAGCTTACTTGACATCCCCAAATGTGAGTGTGACTTGAAGGATCGCGGAGCGCATCGATTTCATAATTTAAATAATTAATTGAACAAATAAATCACATAATAATCAGATCTATTTAGCGCATTATTTAGAAAATTCAAATCGCTAATTTTCACATGTATTATGCTCATAACTTGAATTGATCATGCTTAAGTATATAGAAACCTAAAAAATGCTTTTCTACGGTCAAGTAAATAATACATAATTAATTCTCCAAAGAATTGCGATGGCATCGACTTCTCCACGGACGCCAATACTAGACCACAGATCTTCTCTCTCGGTTCCCAATCAGATCTAATACCAGTGGGCTGATCTCATCGAATACTAGACTTAAATAAAGAAGACAAGAAATCCTTCTCCAATTAGGAGAAAATTTCGATCCCTACGAGAGAGAGGACTAAAATTTTAAGCAAATAATGAATATTATTTGCCTCCTTTATTCTCCTATTTATATTAAGTTCCTTTGGGCCCGACAGGATCTATGGAAGGTTTTGGATATGAGCTCATCCAATTTACTTTTTACTAATTAAATTGAACCCACAATTTAATATAAGCTTTAATTGGAATATTACGAGCAGCCACTTGTATAATATCAACTCTCCCATCCAAATCCAAAATTATAAGTAATCCGGTTTCGTTTAACTTTCATTTCCGCGCTTAAGATAAAAATGTCCATTAATTAATTAATGTCCGCTATGGACTTAATTAATTAATTTCTTATTAATTCCAAGAGCGACTTTAAGATGAAATGCTTATTTATTATTCATAGAGTGATCAAACTCCAACTAGCTGAGTTCCAATAATAAACCTTGCTTCGCGCTCCTCTCGTGGGGACATTATCACAAGAGACTCACCTCGGCACGATTCAATATAATATCAATCCTAGCACCGCCAGAATAATCACCACTACCCAATATATCGGATTATGGTTCTGAAAACCGCACCATTTGATAAGTCAAAGTAATGCATAATCAATACCGTATGCTCAATGCTAACCTACATTGATTAAGAAACAAATATTTATCAAGACTCACCTTTCAGAGATATCACAAAGACAAGTCTTGCTGTCATAGATCCGTTCGAGCTTTACGCATCCAATGTCATCTTATTTCAGAGAAGCTTAGAAATATGCGATTACATTGCAACCTTTTCACGATTGATAGTCTAATTCCATCTAGGTCGTAAATTCTTCTTTTTCTTTGTTTAGACTGACCGTAGTACCTTAAAGTGGACGCCGCCACAACCAGGCTATTAAAACAAAGTCTTAGACTTTGTTAAGTTAACTTATACATTTAAACATACAATTAACATCCATTAAATGTAAAATATAACAACATTATGACAAAAATAATCTGCTTTATTCCTTAGAAAATAAAATAAGAGTAAAATAAGAGTTTTACAAGATTCAATCACTGAACGTGATTTCTAGTATACAAACTCTAACAATCTCCCACTTATACTCAAAACACTTTCGAGTATACAAAAAATGTGCTAACTGCCTAATTCTCTCACTTATACCGAAAGCTGGATGAGGTCTTGTATCAGTCGAACTCCCATTCCTTCAACATGGCTCTCCAATGGTTTGACCGCTAATGCCTTCGTGAAAGGATCTACCGGTGGTTTTCTCGACTCAATCTTGACCTCTTGTATGTCTCTCTCTTCGCACTATATCTCTAATGATATCATACTTCTCTCTATGTGCTTGCTCGCTTTATGAGCCCGTGGTTCCTCGAATTCTCCATGCTACGAATTGTCACAATAAATGGTAATGCTCTTGGGCGTATTCGTAACCACACCTAAGTCCGAAGGAAGTTCTTAAGCCATATAGCCTTTTGCAGCCTCCGAAGAGGCCACTATTCAGCCTTCCATGGTAGAGTCGCAATACACTCTTCCAAATTACATGCTCCACCTCCTAAGTTAAACACATATCCGAAAGTTGATTTTCTCGAATCTACATCAGCTTGAAAGTCTGAACTCAGATATCCTAAGGATGAGTTGGCTGCATTGTAAACTAGAACATAGTCCTTAGTCCGATTAAGGTACTTGAAGTAGTTCCTACGATCCCAATGTCCTCGATTCGGATTTGATTGATATCTTGCTACCATGCCAACAACAAAGCAAATATCAGGTCATGCACAAAGCATAACATACATGAGACTACCAATAGCCGAGGCATATGATATCCTTCTCATCTCGCTATCTCGATGTCTTTGGACACATCTCTGAGATAAATGGATGTTGTGTCTAAAAGGTGTAAACCTTTCTTGGCATCTTGCATGCTAAATCGTATAAGTACTATATCGATGTAAGACTCTTGATATAAACATAACGTTCTCTTTGCACGGTTGCGAAGACCCTTGATACCGAGAATGTGTCCCGCAACACCCATATCTTTCATCTCGAACCGGCTGGACAACCAAGTTCGTACGATGACAACATCTTTTAATCCAAAATTTTGAACAATTTGATCAAAACACTCGGTTCCATGATCTAGATGCTTGCTTGAGGCCATAAATGGCCTTCTTAAGCTTCCAAACCATGTGTTCTTTGCCCTTTACCACATAGCCTTCTGGTTGTTCCATATAGATGGTCTCTCAAGACTTCCGTTTAAAAACGTAGTCTTAACGTCCATCTCGCCATACTTCCCAATCCATGTAAGCTGCTATAGACAAAAGGATACGGATCGATTTGAGCATGGCTACTTGGAGAAGTTCTCATCGTAATCAATGCCTTCCCTTTGGGTATACCCCTAGCCACTAGTCTAGATATAAGAACCGTCTTTCTTAATAACGCAATTGTCATTAAAAGAAATCGAATATCCATCAAAAGACAATTTAGAAACTGAAATTAAATTTCTTCTAAAAGAAGGTATCAACAAAACGTTCTTCAAAATCATAAATCTATTACTACTAAAACGTAAATAAACGTCTCCCACGCAACGCGCCACTTTAGTAGCGTCGCCCGTAGACTTCGATCTCACGATCATGTAACCATCTTTTCACCTGCATTAAGTCGGATTAAAACATATATGATCAATTGCTCCAGTATCAATAGCCCACATATTAGTAGATGCGAAGCCAAAAATGACTCGACTACTAGAGCATGGTGCATACCTGTAGCCTTGCCATTTTTAGGACGGTCGCTTCCAATGATCTTTCTCTCCACACTCTAAGCATTTTCCGAGAGGCTTTTTGTTGGCCTCTTCCTTCTTACCCGTAACATTCTTAGCCGCAACCGGGTTCGACGCCTTTTCTTTCCAAGCGAGGCTTAGAGCGAGGAATTAGGTGGCAAACTCAGATAGCTACCTTAGCTCGAACCATGAGGTCCTCCACCGACTTAAGCTCGACGAGCTCGCCAAAGTGTAATCCCGCTTGTTCATATCAAAGTTGAGCTGACGCTGGAAGCTAGGGGGAAGACTCGAAGGATTATAGTAACTGGGACTCGGATCAATCGTCCCTCCCAAAACCTCAATCGGTTGAGGTGCCTCATCATCTCGAGGAAATGTCCTCACGATGTGCCTTCCTTCATAGTCTTCCGAAAAGCTTGAGACTTAGCCGTTCGATTTTGAGTACCAAAAAGATTTGCAAGATTTTGCATAATCTCGGCGGTCGCCATGGCGAATGCGATGCTTGATCGAAGGACATACATGCCAACATGTAGCACTTAGCCATCTCATTCGCCTTATGCCACCGTTTATGCACATTCGAACTCCCACTGCAGTAGCCGCGGAACCGGAGGCGTGGAATAGTGAGCACAAACTTATACTCTTCTCGCTGTGAGAACGATATCCAAAATTTATTATTTGTCATTAACTTATGTAAGAAAATTGAGTATATTAACCATAAAACTTTTCAAAATCTTACAATAGCAAAATTAAAATTTTGTCCCTTCCATAAGAGGTTAATACGCATTAAAATTTTGGCAATTTTACTGGTCACAACACCGACGAATAGTCGTAGACCACATAATGTTCCTAAGCACGACCATCGATTTTATTTCTACAACACACTCCCATGACAATGCTCATGTGCGATAACAAAATCAAGCTATCTCATAAATTCGATTGAACTCGAAACTCGCAGTTCCTTAGGATTATTGTCCCCACATAATGGGTGGCGATATATTAGGAACCACTTTCTAGTCCATTCTATTTATTATGTGAGAAGTCCGCCTCGTGAACTTACTATTTCGTAGGATTATTGTCCCACATAACGGGTGGCGATAATATTAGAAACAAGCTTCATAAAATTTGGCGAATCAACACGATGGAGATCATATATAAACTTTAAGTTCAAAATTATCGCTTAGATATTTGGGTTATGGTTTTTCATTAATTATCCTTAGCCTTAAGGCAGATTAAGTCTATTTAAATTCTATTGGCATTTAATTTACTGGATAATTAAATCTTTTATTATCTTTAAGAATCTTAGTTTAAGAATTAATTAATCTAGAATTTAATTCTATTCATGTCATACTATAAGATGTATCTAAAATAAAGTACATTATTTAAATCTTAATTAGACATGAAAAATTAAATTCAAATTATATCCATGTTCAAGATTAGAAGAAAAATAATTATATTATTTAATGTAATCTTACATATATATCCTAATTAGGATTATACATACTCCTCCGTCCACGAATAAGAGTCTCGGTTCATAATTACCATAAGTGGTAAAGAGACCCCACATTCCACTAACTCATTCCACTCACATATCATTTAAAACTAATATATACAAGTGGGATCCCTATTTCACTAACTTTCTTCCACCCACTTTTCTTAACATTTCTTAAAACCCGTGTCATTTGAAATGAGACTTTTAATCGTGATGAGAGAGTACATAATATTTAGGAAACTATTAAATTATTCTTATCTATATCTTCTAGGATATATAAAATTCCTAGATATAGAAAAGAATAAAAATATTCCTAAAATCTAGGAAATCTTCCCAAATATTTTTCCAATAAATAATACTCCCTCCGTCCCATCAAGACGACCCACTTTCCTTTTTAGTTTGTCCCAACTAAGATGACCCATTACTTAATATGGAAACACCTTTATCTCTACTTTATTCCTCTCTCTTACTTTCTCTCTCCTCACACACAAAATAAATTTGCATAAAATCCCGTGCCGCCCAGAAAAGGGTCATCTTCCTTGGGACTGGAGGAGATTATTTTAATGATATCTTTTAATTATGGAATTAAATAAACATTAAAATATTCTATCATCGATATCTCATCGTACGTGGTTTGCACAACAATGATCGACAAAGATACGCCAATGATTCGGCTCAAGGCAACGGTGATTTCGCCGTCCAGCGATCACGACAGCCCGGCGAAAAACGCGGCTGCTTCCTCCTTCCTTTCTCGGCGTTAAACGCGTCACCACGAGGATGCTTCGATCGCTCGTTCCTCCGTCGCCGCGGGTGATACACCGCCACCGCGCTTCTCCAACGAACTTCCTCGCCGCGTGACGTTGCGAAGCCCGCGACGCTGCTCTCGATTCATCATCACATGAACTCGGGTTCGACTCAGGTTTAGGGTTAGGGTTTTCTCGACGGAAGATCAGCCGCTGCTCTTCCTTCTGCCCGTATGCGATTTCGCTAGCCGAGTTCCATGAGCGCGAGGTCGGCGGCGGTGTGGACGAGCCCACGCGCTTTCACATCGCCGCAAGACCGCCGCCACATACTCCCACTACGATCGACAACCCTCTCTCGATCGTATGTAGCGCGATTCATCCCGCATGCAGCGCAACGACCGCACGCCTCGTACGATCAAAAATTCAAGTTCTTTTGATTGGTAGTTCTTTCATCATGGATAAAATAAACAATAAAATACATTAACATGCTTCGTAATCTAAAAACACATGCATACATGAATTTTCTGAAATTTAAATCCATATAATCGAGCCAAATCCTTCCAAACGGTCACACCGGCGCTGCACGAGGTCACCTCGTCGTGCGTCGCCGTTCAATCGCCTGTCGCTCCCATCGCTCGAAAACCCTTCATCGATCGCATGTAGCGCGATTCGTCTCGCACGCATAGCCGAGATCGCATCGCTCGTGCGTCGAAATATGTGAGTTCTTTGTTTCGATTGTTCTTGAGTTTATCATGCATAATAAATAACAACTAAAAACAAGAACATGCTTCAAAACAAAAACGCATGCATACATGAATTTCGCGAAATTTATATCCAAATAATCGAGCCAAAGATTGGCTATGATACCAATTGAAGGGTGCGCGAAAGCGCTCACATAAATCAATTACATAATAATTTGATCTATTTAAGCGAGATTATTTAGACAAATTCTATTCGCATAATTATCACATGTATCATGCTCATAACTAAAATAAAACATGCTTTAAATTAATTGAAACCTAAAACATGCTTTTCTACGGTTTAACCATTATACCTTGATGATTCTCCAAAGAATCGAAGATAGCTAGCGCCTTCTCCACATGAAGATCTTTAGTACAAAACCACAGATCTTCTGCAGTTCGCTCCAGACAACCGATATCGTGTGGACTCATCTCACCAGTACTAGGACTTAAAGAAATAAGATGGAAAACCTTTCCCACAAAGGAGAAAATCGTCCTCTTCTAAGTAGAGAGGGCGTAAAATTTTGATTAAAAAACAACTATTTTTCTGCTCCTTTATTCTCCTATTTATAATAAGCCACATATTGGGTCCAGCAGAGGATCTATGGAAGGCTTTAGATATGGGCTCCTCCAATTACTTTTTACTAATTAAATTATACCCATTTAATTACTCCTCGTCCACTAAACAATAGATATATTGTTGTTCGGCATGGGTTAATTGGTAAAATAAGAGAGATGAAGAAAAAATAGTAGGTAAAGTAAGAGAGATAGAGATAAAAAGTGAGTAAAGTATGAGAGAGATAAGAAAAGTGGAAAAGTATGAGAGATAAACTTTCCATATTTAGAAAGTGAGTAAACTTTCTTATTTATAATAAGTCACATATCATGGGCCCAAGTGTCTCATGTTATATCCATTCAGGCTATACCACACCAACGTCATCTTATTTCGAAGGCTTAGAAATAACGGGCGACATTGCAACCTTTCACGATAGGTAGTCTAAGCCTATATAGTTGGGAATTGTTCTTTTCTTTGTTCGAACTGACTGTTACCTTAAAGTGAACGACGCCCACAACCGGTCTACTAAAATAAAGACTTAGACTTTGTTAAGTTACTTATACATTTAAACATGTAATATACATCCATTAAATGTAAAACATAACAACATTATGATAAAAATATCGTTTATTCCTTTGGAAAATAAAATAATAGTTTTAATAGTATTCAATCACTCGAAAGGTGATTTCTAGTACACAAACTCTAACAATCTCCCACTTATACTCAAAATAGCTTTCGGTATACAAAAAAAATGTGCATTACGTCTAATTCTCCCACTTATACGAAAGCGAGTTGAGGTCTCGAGCGAACCGAACCCGATTCCTTCCACATGGCGCTCGAACGGTTTGACCACTAATGCCTTTGTAAAAGGATTGCCAGTTGTTCTCCACAATCTTGACCACTTGTATGTCTCCTCTACTATATCTCTAATGATT